>NC_049210.1:2527780-2710280 GCF_013347855.1 Anguilla anguilla | reverse complement strand
AGTTATGTCATCTCACTTGGTTTCTTGGGTCTGAATTGGTTTCTGATTTTTGTCGGAGTCAGAGGGAAAAAAACCCCCAGTCATCGCTGGATTACAGACGCCTGTCCCAGGGCATTCGAGCTGAGGGCGAAGGGCCTTGCACTGCCTCCCACCGGCATTATGATGCAAGCTCCAATCTGCCCTCTCCCCTATAGCCCTCTAAGGTGTGAGGTCACAACTATGCCATTAGAATGTTCTCAGATTCTGAACATTCCAATGCTGATGTCACAGTCGCTTCACTGCCGGTAACTGAAAGCGATGGGAGTTCTAGAACGCTGACTTCTAGGATTTAGAAAGAAATTAAAAAAATAAAAAAAAACATTACACAAAACCTATTAGGGCTAGGGCTCAGAATTAGCCCTGCCTGACCCCATCTCAACCGTTGCTGGCCCTAATGTGAGCCCAGTTTGTTTGAGTTCAGACTCCAGGGTAGGTTGTGCTGGCAGAGCCTGTACTTTGTCACGGTTTTTATATTTTTTTTTATCAGCCGCCGTTTTGATGGTGTCTTTTATGATCCAATATCACTCAATATTGCTTTGTGCTTTTGTGTTTGCGTCTCAGTAGGAAACGTATATATATTTCATGTTGCTATTTTCGTTTGGTGAGTCCTAATTGTCTGTGTAGAAATAGTGTCTTGAGGCTACCTAATATCAGAGGTCATGAGTGTAGGCATTCAGGCTTGCTGATAGCACCCTGTTCTTTGTCCTTCTCCTTGCATAGTAGAGTTCAGAGAAACGGTCTGAGTAGACACCGTTATCTTTTCACGTTTCATTTATTTTAATTTACTTTTCTTGAAATTTAATTATAAATGATAAATTTAATTATGATTGCGCGCTGGCCTAATTCCTCCCTGGCTTTACTATTCTGAGTTGCCCTCTGTCCTTCGATGTAAGATTATTTTTTATTTTATCTTAAAAAATAATAAAAACAATAATTATGAATGCGGAATTTCTTCTCAGTATTTGTCCCATGTGTCCTCCATTGCACTGGCTAAAGGTACAGCTCATAAAATGAAGGCTACAAACATTCAGAGGAAAGTGTTCTCGGTATGATTTTTATACTTTATCGCATACAAATTCCTGCATGTATTCTTCTTCAGCTAATGCCCCCCGAAGTTACTTATTTCCAGCTACTCTGCTTATTTCTAGACGTAGTCAAAGGGGGAAGAAATTAACCTCACTAATATATAACCAGTGTTAAAATAGAACTTCAGAATGGAACGTTCGATAAAGCACACCTTGTGATTAAGTGGTATAGATCTTGACTTCCTGTCGTCTACTCCCCCCCCCCCCCGCCCCCAAAATAATTACTGTAGTATTGTATTATTCTATGTTATATGATTCCTGTCAGCTGTTATTTATGTTTTGAAAGTAATGTTGATATGTATTATATATTGTATAGTCTACAAAAAAAAAGTTGTGCAGATCTTAAGCTGTGGATTACAGGGAGGAGAATGCGCGAAATGCCAACAGAGGCTCCAGTGAGTACAAAGAGCACTCCAGAGAGGGCGCGAGGTTTTGGGCGAGAGTTTTCCAGGGGGCAGAAACAATGACGAAGAGAATGAAAGGAAACGCACACGCGCACCCACATAAACGAGTGTCAGTGGGAGACAGGGGTAAAGTGAAAAATTGAGGAATAAAGCGTCACTGTTAGTGACTGAACAGTCCGCCCTCTTTTTGTATCCCCTGCTTCATTCAGACAAGGAGGGGGGGGGTAGGAATGGGGGGGGGACGGGGGGACGGAGAAGCAGAGTGACAGACAGAGATGAGGTCACAGATCAGGAAGCAGAATGTCAGGGGACTGAACCCCCAGCTGCGCGGGCCGGAGGGGGAGGGGGGCAGGCGCGGGCCGAGGGGGGGGGGGGGCAGGCGCGGGCCGGGGGGGGTGGAGGTTAAGGGGGGGGCGGGGGGCGGTGAAGGGGGGGGGGCTGGCGTACACATCTCGCCGCAGTATTAATTATGCTCGTCAGTAGTTTCCACAGAGAGCCACAACAATGTCACCGTTAAGGTTACCCGATCCGATACTGCTGATGGATGTGGAGGAGATTATAAGCTCCAGTCCAGAGGGAGCTCCATTTTTAGCTTGTATACACCGCCCCCCCCCCCCGCCACCCCCCCACCACTGCAGCCGTGGTACTCAGTGTGATCTGGTCTCTATCCGAGGGTGGCAGTGTGGTATAATGGGTAAGGAGCTGGTCACCTAAAGGTCACGGGATCAATTCCCAGGTTGATCACATGTACCCTTGACCTACTCTACATTGCTTCCATAAATGCCCTGCTGTATAAATGAATGAAATCTAAATGGTCCTATTTTACTTATTGATTTATTTCACAGTTTAATTCATGGGATAAATATGTTAGTGTGTATACTTATATATTGATATGATAGGCATAAATTTTCCTCCCACGTCCATGTTGATATTAGCTTTTGGTCGTTTAATTTTGGCTTCATTGTGACTGGAGCATGCTCTACAGTTAAGTCCCTGACACAGTATCCCCAGCAGTGCACAGCTGGCTGGCCGCAGTGACCACAACATTGTTAATTATTCATGAGTCTGACATCTGCAGTGGACATCAAACACTAACGCTCGGGACCGAGCATCCCAACCCGCTAGCGTGGCTGTGCACTGTTTGTGCCATACAGCAACTGAATAACATTTTTAAATCGTGTCACAAAAGAGTAAAAGGAAATTACACAATCAGTAGCGGTTTTGCAACAGAGTACGGCACGCTGTGTGTGTGTGTGTGTGTGTGTGCGCGTGTGTGTGTGTGATAGAGAGAGAAAGAGTGAGAAAGAGAGAGAGAGAGAGAAAGATAGAGAGAGAGAGAGAGCGTGCTCACAAAATATGTGTATATATGTGTGCGTAATGTTGATTACTTGCTTTCTATTATGAAAGAGTCAAAATGCCTGTAGAGTGCTTCTCCGTGTTAATTGACGATGTGAAGGATGGGTGGGCGTAAATAGCTGATTTCAAACATGTTAATTTAACGGCACTGTTTTTGAATGAGAAAAAAATAAATCAGGGGTGAAAGAGACGCATAAATTCAATTCGAGAGAACAGAAGACGGTGGAACTAATTGCTTCAACCCACACACCCTCATGCTTCCATTCAGTTTTTTTTTCCCCCTCCCAATGAATTTAAGAAGACAAAGAAAAAAGACGAGACGTGACAGCAGAAAACAGAGGAGAAACTGAGAGTTATTATCATAGTTCACACGTGTTCATCAGCACTGATGTTTGTTATCGTTGAAGCTATTACAATTTTTTTTTTTAATGACGAATGACAGAATGGTTTAAATTAACAGGGTTCGTGGAGAGAACAGTGAGGGGAGGGGGATGGGGTAGTCATATCAAATACAAAAATACTCCACAAATAAACCAAGCAGACTTGGTTCTAGTAGCTAATAAAAGCTTGGAGTGAGCCAGGAAAATTAGAGTGAGCTGTTCTTCTGGAAACAAAAAGGTAATTTCTGAATTCCTTTCTTTTGGCCCAGTAACATAATGGCTGCTCAGAGCTCCAGGGAGACGAGAGGAGAAGGGAAAGCAGAGAGAGAGAGAGAGAAAGTGCTACCTCCATATTTTGCAATTATTGTTGTTGTTCCAGGTTTTATTGTTCCTGTTTCGGTGGTAATTGAATTACTCTTGGGGGGTGGGGGGGGGGGGGGTCTTTATTGGAAGCCTAGAACTCCCCCGCCCCCCCCCCCCCCCCCATCTACTCCACTGATCCAGTCGTTGAGCTTCCTGTCCATCACCCACACTGATGCAACTGGTTCCTGCGGTCACCATCATTTATACACTATTTAATGCACACGTCACCTGCTGCCTGAGGTTTTCAGCAGTGTGGCCTCCCCCCTTCCCCAATCCTCTCAGTTGCCTTGAAACAAAATGGCTCCCTGGGGTGAATGAGTCGGTCAATAAAAAAAAGGGAAAAATAAAGAATAAATAAAAGCGGTGTGGGTGCTATGTATTTACTGTAGCTCATGGCTCTCTGTTAGCAGAGGGGAGAAGTTAAGTTAGATCCCAGGGCTTTTATTTTTTAAGGAGACTGGGGCTTCGTGTGACAAAGTACTGCGGCACTTCCACACCGCACCCATTGTCAAAAGGACACAGGAGTTACCCACGTCAAGCTGGTTTCCAGCTGCGTTTCTCAACACTTCTAGCTGGTCAGCCAGCCCTGCCTCTAAACAGTCCGCCAGTCCACCAGTTTGACCACCAGCCTGTACCTGTACCAGCTTAACCAGCTTTCTCCAGCAGCTTTTGACCAGCCTTGAACAAACAGGTAGAAGTGCCGAAAAACAAGGCTTAATAACCAGCTGAGAATCACAGCTTGAATTTTCAGCAGGGTATGATAGAGGCGGAAAAGGACGGGGGGGAGGGGGCTGAAGGAGCTGGGGGGGGGGGGGGGGGGGCAGGGGGAATTAAGCCTCTAAGCTGTCCCCCTCTGAGAATCTCCCCCTTGGTGTGACAGGTCTGCAGCTTCTGAGCCGGAACATACGATGAGCTGGAAAACACAATTGCTGTAATGGAGCAGATCTCACCCGGTGTGCCCTCCCTACGGGCACACAGCAGGAGGAAGGCCTCTTTCCGTCACGGGGGGGGGGGGGGGCTAGACCTACCGGAGGGACGATAAGAGAGACCACGCTGACCTCCCAATTCAGGTAGAACGAGGGAGGGAAAACGGAAAGTTAGAGAGAGAGAGAAAGTGCACGCTCCGTCAGGAGTCACAATAACGCGATATTCTGGCTGGAGATAAAATGTAGAAACTCAGAAACGCTCAGAAACGCTCAGCTGCGCAAGTGTGTGCACATTAATGCATGTGTTTGTTTCAAAGCATCACTATTACACCGCAAATTAATGATGTGCCTCTCGTGGATGTGCATTCCCACAAATGCGAATGGGAGACATTTTGAACAGGTTCTAAGACAGTAAAGAGGCTTAAGGAATTGGTACGTTTTCCAAAACGTTTTCATTAAAAAAAAAATCTCAAAAAGCCAGAACGCAAGTCAAGGGGAATATATTATTACAACATAAGCCTGGGCAATCAGGAATGATGAATAAAGCGTTAACGGTGAGAATTTGTTTAAAACTGAGGGCCCCCATGTAACCCTGCCTGTCTCTGTCAGGGACAGGGAGGTCGTATGAATTTAAATTTGGGGGAGGTAGAAGGACACGCCCGGTGCACATGTTTAGGGAAAACAGAAGAGAAAGGTACACAGACTAAACGCCAAAGTCAAACGCGTGCCAACAGAGACTGAAACGCACTGAACAAACAGATAGGGAGGAGAGGGAGGGAGGAAGGGAGAGAGAGAGAGAGAGAGAGAGAGAATGTGATCTGTGTCCACAGTGGAACAGTGAGAGAGGCACCACCAAGAACACCCTTATTACTGGGCGGGCCGTGTCGACGAAGAGCCAATTTAACGTGTCATGTCCAATGTGTTTGCTGCAGGCCCGACGACACATTACCGCTATTATTTAATCAGTTCCGCAGGGCCGGTGGAAGGAGACAACACCGACAGGGACGAACAGGACATCTCGTGTTGGCTCTTTTTTTTTCTTTTTTTTTTCGGTATTGTTTTTATGTTTACCTTTTTTTCCCCCAGTGGCGCGAAGTCTCTCACTGTCTCTCGCGACGCCCTTCGGTACTTCCGCCACCCCGCTCTCCGTTTGGCTCGTTTCCCAAGCCTCTCCTCTCTGCCGGTTAATAGACTGCGGTGGGATTAATACTGCGCAGTCTCTCGTGGTGCAGTTTAATACAGTAAACAGTCTCTCGCTTTGATTCATGGCCGCTCTGGCTCCTGAGTTACCCCCCGCCCCGTTTCTTTCTTTCTTTTTTTTTCCTGAAAGAGCTGTAGGGCTACGGGTGACGGCGAAAATCGCTCCACAACAGGAGCATTTGTAACATTTATCTGCGGCGGCTGAAATATAAGCGTGCTAAATGAAGATAGTCCGCGTATGCGAAATGAGAAAGATTTGGCTGGGCAGATAGCGGTTTATCTTACCCAGGAGCTGGGCTACGAGATTGAGCACGTATAGCCCACCGGGGTGATGCATGGCAGCTATTTAAAAAAAAAAAAAAAAAAAAAAAAACAATTTCCGTCTCGGATTTTTCTCCCTCAGTCCTCCCTTTCACTCCCGAAGAGCGTTCAGCCCGCCACCTCTCCTATTCACTTGGCGGGCCTCAAGCTCAGCCGCGTCATCGTTGCATCAGAGGACTTGCATTTCATGCGCCGCTGATGCGGACAGGCTGCACGCGCGTATACGCCGTCGGCTGGAGGAGCCGCTCGCGCGCAGCGAGTTGTCGCGAACCTTCCTGCCCGTCGCATTCTAATCATGAGCTATCACCAACTGTCACTGGCCAATGTAGACTGTCTTTTTTTCCCCCCTTGCTTTGGCGTCCCACCAGACTCCTCCGTGATAGAAAGACCAGCCTTGCACTGCCCTCGGGGCAAACAGTCAGAACTGGCAGTTAGGATTTGATACCAAATCAGAGTTTATAGGGATGCATCACCACAATGAAATCAGAGCTTGACAGTTGCCACTTGACGGCCACCAATGCAGCTGTTTTGCTCTATAATGCCAACTGCCACACATTAAGCTTCATATGAAAATTAGAGGGGAGATTAGGAGTTTACCATGATACCAGGAAAGCATATAACCTTTGCAGTAACTTCGATGAGTTCTCACTGGCCCGCAGGATTCCCACTGGAACCTTGGTTTTAAAGAAGTGGTAACCGACCCTGTTCCTGTAGGTTTTCACTCCAACCCTAACAAAGCTACACCTCATTCAGCTAGATAATCCTGTTGATCTGCAAGTGAGTAGAATCAAGTGTGTCAAATTAAGGTTTAAATGAAAACCTACAGGGTGGTAGATCTCTAGTAACAGGTTTTGGCAGCACTGGTTTAAAGTCTCTTTCGAAAGACTACCTCCTAAAGCTCAATCTCCTGGCTACTAAAGTGGTTTTCCACTTGGTCCAGAGAGAAGACTGCCCTCTACTGGTCGACTAGCACCACTACCCGAACTCAGCCTCTCTTATTGTCAGGAATCAGGCAGGCAATGCTACTGGGTGGTTTAGTTGCATAAAGTACTTCCCCAGGGAAGGGCAGGGCCCTCCTGCAAAGTCAGTGTTGGTCCACTGTCAGGAAATCAACAGGTCAGTTTGTGGTTTGAATGAACGTGTGCTCGTTCTGGTCTGTTTTTAACTATAAGTGGGTTCCTGTGTGCCTCTTTGTGCATGTTGGTGTGTTTGTTCCTTAATGTGTGTGCAGTTTATCGGTGTATGTGTGTGTGTACGTGTGTGTGTCTGTGTGTGGTTTTTCCTGTGTGTTTACGTATCGGTATGTTTCTGTACGCCACACAATGGCGACAGATCAAGGGGAGATTGCAAGGCGGGCAGCCGAGCATGCTTAATTAACACCGATGCTTAATTAACACCGGACTCTGTCGGCATGCAAATCTTGTGCCTTTTTTCGCGTGGCAACATTCCGAAGGCTGTCATGCATGTCACCAGACGGGGCTGCTCGGTGACAGTGCGGTTCGTTCCGGTTTCCTGCCGGCGAAAGACGCAAACTCACGCAGACAGGAGTGAACGCGGCACGCGGAGCCGTCCTCTCGCGTTCCCTCGCTCGTATCGCCGTGAGCGATGATGGCGGCAGCCCCCGCCACAGCCTGTCCCCCTGAAATCTGTCCCCCTGTTACCCTGAAATCTGTCCCCCTGTCCCCCTGAAATCTGTCCCCCTGTCCCCCTGAAATCTGTCCCCCTGTTCCCCTGAAATCTGTCCCCCTGTCCCCCTGAAATCTGTCCCCCTGTTCCCCTGAAATCTGTCCCCCTGTCCCCCTGAAATCTGTCCCCCTGTTCCCCTGAAATCTGTCCCCCTGTCCCCCTGAAACCTTTCCCCCCCCGGTCCAGATCAACCGGGATTCGGCTGCCTGGCGCTTCTGGACGAGTCTGGAGAGTCTCATTGGGTAAATATGTCCGTCTCCGTCTTTTAGAGCTCAGACAGAGCCGAGCGAGTCCGGGCCAGATACGCGCCAGTTCTCGCCCCCGGCAGATGCTGACTTCGGGCCAGATTCGGCGCGGATCCGGCCCAGATCTCGCTGGCTCTGCGGGAATGTCTGCTTCAGAGGCGCCAAACTCCCAGCCTGTTCAGATTTTGGGATAATGAATCACTAATCAGTCTTTTTTTTTTTTTTGCAACAGATAATTTACTTAAGTTATTTATGAAATGTTATTTCCACTTTGCATCAAAACTTGGAACTAATTCCTCACCCAAAAAGTCCAAAAAAGTTCGGTTTTCTGCATTTGGACACACACCAACCGAAAACTGAAGGAATGAAACAGCAATTGCACATCTTGTCATAACCACATATCCCCTTAAAAAAAACACACACACACACATCCTAGCAATCTGGTCTTTTGTCTATTACACAAAAAAATTAGAGGGCATTTCATGATTTTCACATTACAAAGAGCTTTTATTGATATGACGTGTTCTGTGTTCATGTGTTCAAGTGCTTGCGTGTTTGTGAGCGAGTACTACACCAATTTTCTTAGATTAAACACAAAAACTTTCAGTTTTTTTTTTTTTTTTGGTGGAACAAAATATACACAATACGTTAAAGAACACAGGATAAAATACATAGTGTTTGTTCACAGGATTATATCCGTTTTACAAAAGCAACACCAGACAAATACAAATAGTCCATTGATATAAAACTGTTACGAAAATAGCCATAATTACATTCGTACATGAAGAAAAATATGAGGGAAAATTCAAAAGGAAAAAGTGCCCTCCTCTTTTTTCCCTTCCTCTCTTCCTCTCTCTTCCTCTCAGTTCTCTTTCCCTCTTTTCTTTGGCAGGTGAAATCCTCTACCGGAGTAGAGGGAGATGAATACATTAGAATTCATTTGCATGAACCTGAGGTCTGAGGAGCTCTGAGCAGAGATGGTGAAGCGGGGGGGGGGGGGGGGGGGGGGCACGTATCGGACATGATAATCAAGTGCCGCCTTCTCTCTTCCCCTGACCTTTAACCCCCCCCCCCCTCCAATCCCCCCACAACCCCATCCATCACTTTCCCTCCACAGCTAAAAAAAAAAACCTCTGCCCTGGTTAATACATTTTTTTCTGCCCAACTTTTCCCAAACGGGATTGGATAATAAACAGTGCATGACATTAACACAATCAGGAATTGAGGCTTTAACTGAAAGACTGACGGAAACTGGCTGGACATATTGACCCACAGACGGCAGACAGGACTGATGCACGAACCAACCCACAGAAGACACATCTAACCTACTAACCGAGCCACCATTTACACACCAGCTAACCAACCACCCACGCACTGATTGACACAGAGCCCATCAATGACAGGCTTTTGGGGATAAGCGTGTTCAATGGTTAAAAGGCTGATCAGTGGACATCGTTTCTGATCCATAAACAAGGAGATGTGTGGAAAAAAAGACCTTCATCATTAGTCAAGACACTCACAATTCCACAGGCCGATAATGTTTTGAAGACTTCAGTCAAATATTTGATCAATTTCCGGGTTATATTTGACCCTGTTCTTGTGATTGTATCTGACATTGTTTTAATCAAAGGCACTATTTTATATGTACATATTTTGTAATTGTAGTATGTCTGTGGATTTCAATATATTCACTTTTTTCAAAACTGTGAACTGTTCAGCCTTCACAGTTTTAGGGAAAAGACCACCTTTTTTAGGCCTTGACTAAAAAACAAACAAACAAACAAACAAAAAAAAAAAGCAAAGTCCAAAATTCAATGCATTGAAAACAAAGAACACAGTACAACAGATCACACGTATTTACACCGCAGTTACTGAAGAGCAGCATCTTATCAAACAGCAACACAATACGGTACAATAATAGGTGTCGGCACTGACAAGCACTGTCAAGCACAGATAAGGATATTGTTCATTAAATCAGGAAGTACAACACACAACAACCGATCCATATAATACGACGCGTGTTCCGCATCAAACGTCTGGTGGTTTGTTGCTATAATTCGCCGGTCAAATGTCTCCCCTCCAACCCAGTGCGGCAGAATGATTGACAGGGGCTGTAATACGACACGATGCATTCTGGTCCGCCAGAGAATCTGCTGCCGCCGCCGCCATATGTTCTTGGACGCCTCCCAAAGTACTTCTGCTGAGGACGGTGAAAGCAGAGCACTGCAGCAGCCTTCGCAAGTCCCCCCCCCCCTCCCCCGTTTTCGCGGCTAAGGTATAAACGGCACATTTCAGCAGCGTGTAATTTCCGCGCGTTCTTACTTCGGTTTTTAAAAGACAGATTATCTTTTTTTTTTAATGTGCGCGCGCGTGTGTGTCATCATTCATGCAAATTCGTTAGATCCGCGGGAGTTCTACACGGGGGGGAGGCCAGAGTCTCATGTCGTCAGTTGTGCATAATTGCCCATAAAAGTAGGGTGCCGATTTAATAATTCACGACGAAAGAGCGAATCTCTAAATCGCCACAGAGTTCCTTTTCGTCTTGTGAAGGAAATCGTTTTCACAGAGGCGTGACTTTCTGCGCCTTGGCGCTGGGTTTTTAAATTGCCGTCCCGTCCAAAATCTTCCTGGTGCTCGGCGGATTGTCCCCAGGGGAAAACTCAACCCACTGCCTACTGCTCATAATCCCCACCCTAACCTAAAAAAAAAACATGAATTTCTCCCTTTTTAAAAAATGTGCGGTGTAGTAAAAAAAAAAAAAAAATACACACTATAAAAAGTGTATTCTTCCAAATTTATTTTCACCCCATAACCAAGTCACTCCCCTTCCAGATAAAGTACCTCACTATATCAAAGAGAGATACAGAGCTGTAGGATCACCTGACTCAATACCAGATTACAGGGTGAAAAGGGACATTGAGGTGAGTTCATGGATCTACGGCCTCACGCAGTAACAGAGGGAGTGGACAGCGATCATTTTTTTTCTCCGGCAGATACGCACTTGTGCAGGCCTCTGACCCCGCGGACTGGATGAAGCTGCAGTAGCACACCGCGCATTAACACCACTGCGAGCTGAAGGGTGGGACCTGGACACTGTAACCCCTGTCAACGTCTGAGAGCCATAACAAGGTACTTGAATTCAAGTGTCCACCTCTCCTTCATGCAGGTCAACTGGGGGGGGGGGGGAGCTGTCTGACAGGTACTGTTATTTATTTTCCCGCGACCCTAGAGGCGCGCGGAGCCTGACCGATGTGGCTGTTACCCGGACGACGCGCACGCACGTAAGTTTCGGAGTGAAAACGCGAAGTGTACATCGTCGGAAAGCCCCCGCCCCGAGCGCGTCAGACAAACGGTCGACACGCGGACAGGAAGCAGCTGGCTGTCCGGGTTCCCGGCACGCCACTCCGACGGGTCCCCGCCGCCCCCGCCCCCACCCCCCCCCCCCCCCGCCGGCGGGATGATCAAAGAGCGGCTCGCGTTCCTTCCGCTGAAGAGCAGGAAGTGGGACGGGCGGCGGGGCCGAGCAGCTGGGGGGGAGGCGATGAAGACGCAAACACACACACCACACACACACACAGGTACACACACACACACACACAGGTACACACACACAAGTACACACACACGCACACACACGCACACACACACACACGCACACACACAGGTACACACACACACACACACGGGGACAGGCAAACGGACACGGGTACAGGGACAGGCAAATTAGCATTCACAGACACACACACACTTACACACACTCAGACATGCAGACACACACACGTAAACATACAAACGCACACACACTCGCACACACGCACACACACACTCACACACACACACACGCACACACACACTCACACACATGCGCACGCGCACACACATACGAACGGACACACACACTCACACGCATATACACGCACAGACAGAATGCACCTCGACTGCAGCTACAAAGAAAGTATTCAGCAGTACGACCCCGCAAAGTTTAGAGGACAGCCTGTGAGAGAGAGAGAGAGTGTGTGTGTGTGTATGTGCGTGTGTGTGCGAGCGTGTGTGTCTGTATGTGTGCCTACACTCCCTCCCTCCTCACAAGCAATTAGTGGGATTGGAAGAGAAATCCAAACACACGTCCTGATGAGGATATTCACCCCAGAGCGGAAAAATGAGGGGAATCCTGATGAGCTTGGCAAAATTTTCTATTTCTGATACCTGAGGTAGAAAAATAAACAGCTTGTCTCCTTGATTAAAGAGTTTGTCATCATATACAGGGTTTTGTTTGTTTTTTTGTTTTGTTTTTTTTTTTCCCCAGACGTTTGTCCAATCTGCTGAGATGCCCACGTAGTACTTAGTCCAAGAGTGTAAACTCTCTGAAGTTATGCTGCAGCACTCCTGGCAGCCCGATACAGGGCTGGAGTGTGAACGGGGCGAACGGCCTGCCCGCTACCCGGAGCCTGGCTGGCCGACCGTGCCTCTGAAGGACCCGGCGGCTCGGCGCGTCTCACTCAGCGTCTCCTGACCGCAGGACAGGGCGAAAGCAGTCAGCTCAGTAATGAGCGAGGCCTGTCTGTCTGAGCCTGCGGGGCCCCAGCCGAGAACACACACACACACACACACACACAGACACACACACACACACACACACGGACACACACAGACACACACACACACACACACACACGGACACACACACACACACACACTCAATCTCTCTCTCTCTCTCACTCTCACACACACACACACACTCAATCTCTCTCTCTCTCACTCTCGCACACACATACACACAGATACTCAATCTCTCTCACAAAAGTATACACACACTCTCTCACTCTCTCATGTCTCACACATGTTGACACACACTATCTCTCTCATTAGCAAACGCACCACACTCTCTCACACAGATAAACTTGTCACCACGTACCCTGAAGTGTTTCTGACGCACACAAACAGGAACACTACCCACACACACACACACACACACACACACTCACACAGATTCTCACACACTCACTCTGTCTTTCAAACACAAACACGCAAGCAAGCATGCGCACACACGCACTCTTCCTCTTACACAAACAGTCTTTCTCTCGCAAACAAAACAGAGTGTCACACACCTGTGGTCAGCACTCAACAAGTACGCTCCACTAATACCTCAGTAACTCTGTTCTATTTATAACACCGAATGCTGTAACTGTTGTATAACTGAGTAAACATGGCAGCGTATAACTATGCTATGGATAGATGCCTCCACCCAGACTTTACTGTCCCTTCTGTTTCTCAGCCACTCTGAGCAGTAATTTATCCGGCCTTGTCAATAACCTGAGACCTCAGGTCTTCACCCACGCGGCTCAACAATCTATAACAACAGGTGTAGTGTTCCATCACCTGCCCCGGCCCAGGTCAGAGTCTGTCAGCGCAGCCCCCACCCACCCACCCAACACACACACACACCCGCGCACTCACACACACACACACACACACATACACACACACACCCGCGCACGCTCACACACACACACACACACACATACACACACACACCCGCGCACTCACACACACACACACATACACACACACACCCGCGCACTCACACACACACACACACACACACCCGCACACTCACACACACACACAGACTCACACTCACACACAGACACATACACACACAGACTCACACACACACCCGCGCACGCTCACACACACACACAACACACACACACACACACACACAGACTCACACGCACAGCCTCCCGTCGCTATTATCTCTGAGTCCCACCGTGATTCGCAGCTGTTCGCTGTCGTCAAAGAGCGTTGCCGCGTCTGACGGTTCAAAACAAATCCCCAGGAGTCCGGAATGCCGAACCCCGGGTTAATTTTACTCGGGAATGAGCCGCCGTCCCGTGCCGATGTTCTGAGGGGTGTTTCCATTTCGGACTGCAGGGAGCAGGGGGGGCTAGGAGACACAGAGACCAGACAGTCGGGCTCTGACCGGAGAGACGAAAAGAGAGAGAGAGAAAATGACGTCCATCCAGCAAACCGCGTAAACGTTTCCCTGTCACTCCTCGCTAAGCGCCAAATACATCGTCTCTCGTTTTTTCTATTTCCTTTAATTACGCCGCCCAGGATCTGCAATGGCCAAAGCCTTCCAGTCATTTCATAATAATTCATCTCTCTGCCTCATATTTTTTTTTAAAACCCGGATGTAGGTCTGCTCTTGTTTTTCCCCTTATCGGCCTACCTCCTCCAGGACGTGTGATGACATTCGCAACCCGCACGCCTGCATATCATACAAGGGCCCCGTAGGTACTGGCCTTCTAGTGTAACTTAGCATTACTCTCTGACCTCGACTGGACACTAACAGACAAACACACACACACACACAATCACACACACACCTACACACACAAACACACACACACACACACAATCACACACACGAACACACACACACCTACACACACAAACGCGCGCACGAACACACACACACCTACACACACAAACACAATCACACACACGAACACACACAAACCTACACACACAAACACACGCACACACACACACCTACACACACAAACACACGCACACACACACAAAAAACACAGGCAGTATACGGTCAAAATTTTTGCACGCGCACATACTATAAAAAGCATGGGTTAGGTTGTGAAAGCAACATACTGATATTAGAACTGGTCACACAGAACAACAACACAGCACATTGGAACCAGCGATACACGAGTGAACGGGTGAACCGTCCCGTCTGTTTTCAGATGCTGTACGCTCCCAGTGCCCCGCACGCCAAGGTCGGCAGCGAACAATTCGGTGTTTTTTGTCGTCGTTCCTCTTGTCTCCGGGTCCCCTGGGAAGGAGGGCGGATTCAGAATCTGGCAAAACCGTCGCCTGCGCCAGGCGTCCACTCCCCAGGACAACTTGCGGTGTAATTCCAGCGGGGGGGGGGGAGAGGAAGGGGGGCAAATGTGCTTGGTGGGGGGCAAATGTGCACAGGATACGTGGCCCCCCCACCAGGCTTGTCTGTTCAGTAAGTGCCAGAGAACATTGTTGGGGGGGGGGGGGGTTCAGCTGCTAAATTTCGCCGCTGGAGAGCAACACACTCCCTCAGAATGGCCAGCATCTGGCAGGTGTCCAGGTGTCAGATGTCGTTTCCAGGATGGGCATTGGCCAATCAGCCGAGGAGGCCCGAGAGTCAGCCTCAAACCCCCCCCCCCCCCGCAGTACAGACCTCCACATAGGCCTGCTGGATGCAGGGGGGGGAGCGGGGGATCTGGTGGCAGGCCTACGCAGTCTGGACCGGTCCCCTCCCCCAACCCCCCCGCCCCCCCCCGGGGCGTAAGAGGGTGCCGCCGCCGGGCGGCTTCAGGCCAGGTTGTGGCTGGAGTAGAAGCTGGACGTCTCGGACACGGTCTTGGAGACGCTGTGCGAGGACGAGCCGTTGGAGGCCAGGTCCGGGGACGGGCGGCGGCCCGGGGGGCGGTTCCGGGCCTCCTCCTCCGCCCCCCCCGCCGCCGCCGTGGTGGAGGACGGTGGACACGGTGGTCTCCAGGCGGCTGGCCTTGTACACGCTGGTCTGGGTCTGCAGGTAGCGCACGGACTTCAGCTCCAGGCCTTCGTACGAGCCGTCCGGGACGCAGGGGCACCAGTGAAAGGCCTGCTTGAACCCCGCCCGAAATCTACAGGGCAAAGACAGAGAGAGAGAGAGAGAGAGACGAAGGGGGTGGGCGATTTTAGGGGGGGTGGTAAAGATGAGGGAGAGGTTTTGAGAGAGGGGAAAGTGAGGAGACAAGACGGAAATTGAGCGGGAAAAACCCAGCGGATTAACATTTTTGTGGTGAAAAGCTGATGAAACAGCGTTGAGGCGTTCAGGTGAGAAGCCTGGGCTACATTTGGTCGAAAAGTGAAAGTTTTCCAGCCAACTAGGACACAGCCAGGCTATATCCAGGTAAAACCTGAGTTACTGTACCTGACCTACCTCAGCTATTGCGGCTAGCCTTGTCCGTTTGTGTGAAAACGGCTCTCAACCTGGACTTCCACCCCTCTAGACGTCTAGATTCCAGCTTCTGCTCGCTGGGAAGGAAACGCTAACTGTGGTTTCCTTCTGCTCGGGGGGGGGGGGTCTACTGCTGCTGAATGTCACATGACCCCACAACCCCATTTACAGGCACCAGCAGGTGAGTTACCTGTCGTGGAGGCAGCAGTAGATTTACAGGCACCAGCGTAGGTGCTCTGCCGGTGAGTACAGAGCAGCAGGTGAGTTACCTGTCGTTGAGGCAGCAGTAGATGATGGGGTTGTACATGGTGGAGCTCATGGCCAGCCACATGACTGCCAGGTACACCTGCTGGATGAAGGGCTCCTCGAACAGGTGCGGGAAGAACTCGTACAGCAGGAAGTACACGTGGTAGGGAAGCCAGCAGGTGGCGAAGGTGCACACCACCACGATCATCATCTTCACCACCTGAGATAGAGAGAGGAGGGGGGGAGGGGGAGAGAAACAGAGAGAGGGATGGAGAGAGAAAAAAACAGAACAGACAAGGGAGAAAGGGAGTGAGAATGGAAAACAGAGAGGGATGGACAGAAACAAAGAGAGAGGACAGGATATAGATAGAGAGGAAAGGAGGAAGCAAGAGAGGGGGATTAGAGAAAAGATAGAGAGAGAGGCACAGAGATAGAGAGACAGAAAAGGAGAGAGAGTAAGAAGGGAGAGAGCGGGAAGGAGAAAATAAGCAAGCAAGAAAGAGAGAAGAGCTCAGTTTTTATAAATGTTCCAGCAAATGTATTGTGCACTGTGCGCTTTATTAACTTGTACAACATGGCTGATTGTCCCATTTTTGTGAAAAGCCATTCCCAGTGTTTACGGGTGTTTTATGGGCTGAGCGCGGGGCTCTGCACCGCTCGCGGTGATCACGGCTAATTGAGCGCGCGGCTCTGCTGTCCGTCCGCATTTACAAAAGGAGCCGTTTGCAGGGCTACTCTGCGGCGCCCTTATATGACAGCGCTTCTGGCTCAAACTTCGTTTAGAAAATAGCGAGTAAGTGAAGGCATCTTCAGTCAGAAAGAGTATCCGCGGGTCCTGACTTCTAGATGGAAAGGGCCCGCTTTCAAAGGGCACCTTTTAGAGAGTGGGCTTTCTCACCGGGATTCTATTGTTCAGTGCTCAGTCAGTCTGTCTGTCTGCCTGCCTGCCTGCCTGCCTGTCTGTCTGTCAGTCTGTCTGTCTGCCTGCCTGTATGTCTGTCCGTCTGTCTACCTATGTCAGCCTGCCTGCCTGCCTATTTGTCTGTCTGCCTGTCTGCCTGCCTGTCCATCTGTTTGTCTGTCTGCATGCCTGCCTGTCTGTCTGCCTGCCTGTCTGTCTGTCTGTCTGTCCGTCTGTCCGTCTGTCTACCTATCTGTCAGCCTGCCTGCCTGCCTGTCTGTCTGTCTGTCCGTCTGTCCGTCTGTCTACCTATCTGTCAGCCTGCCTGCCTGCCTGTCTGTCTGTCTGTCTGTCTGTCTGTCTGTCTGCCTGCCTGCCTGTCTGTCTGTCTGTCTGTCCGTCCGTCTACCTATCTGTCAGCCTGCCTGCCTGCCTATTTGTCTGCCTGCCTGTCCATCTGTTTGTCTGTCTGTCTGCCTGCCTGCCTGTCTGTCTGACTGTCCTTGACAGTCAGCCTGCTTATCTGTTTGTCTGTCTGCATGCCTGCCTGTCTGTCTGCTTCTCTGTATGCCTGTCTGTCTGTCTGCCTGCCTGCCTGCCTGTCTGTCTGCCTGTCTGTCTTTCGGTCTGTCTGTCTGCCTGCCTGCCTGTCTGTCTGTCTGTCTGCCTGCCTGTCTGTTGATCTGCCTGTCTGTCTGTCTAAACTGACAGTGACATCACCGTGCTCGTCAGCGCGTGCCGGCGGGGCGGGGGGGGGCGGGCACCTTGCGCTTGGCGGTAAGCTGCTCCCGGTAGCGGTCGGACGAGTCGCCGGGGATCTCGCTGGCCCACAGCGTCAGGCCGACCGCCAGGTAGGCGCACCCCATCACCAGCAGCGGCAGGAAGTAGATGAGCACCGTCACGCACACGTAGTACCTGCGCCGATCGCCACGGAGACGGACCGGGGGGGGGGAGACAGGCGGGGGAGGAGAGGGGGAGCGGATTAGCAGGGCCGTCGGCGGAGGTAAAGAAAGTGATGGATGAAAGGAGAAGTGAAAAGCACGTGTTGGGGGGGGGGGGGGGGGGCAAAGGGCCCGTAGACGCTGCACAGAGCTCCAGCGCATCGTCTGAGGCACAGCCCTCGCTCGCAGTTCGCGGTGGAAGCGCCGCTCGCTGACATTCACATTCACACAGGGCAATTCATCACCAGTAAGAAATGAGGATTTGATTATCCCGTGGACCAGCGCTTTTTTTTTTTTTTTAGGGATGACGGGAGAGGCACCAAACTCCCATCATCCCGAGAGGACATTTAGAGAGAGAGAGAGAGAGATAGAGAGAGGGAGAGAGAGAGATAGAGAGAGAGAGAGACAAGTCATCCATCTTTCTCACCGCAACAGATACAGCCGTGACCTTTGACCCGTCTTTTGAGTAATTAACTGCAATTACAGGGAAAAAAAAGCCTGAGTCCCAGGAGAGGCCGTCCTATGCTACGCATCCCACGGCAGGAAAAGCAATCATCATCAGGCCATCATGTAGAGAGACGAGCCCTTTCTTGCTCCAATTAAAAGACATCAGCTCATCACTGTTTAGCCAGGAGAACAGAGCATCACTGTCGCACCAACATCCTGATTAGGGGTAGGGAGTAATCACGCTATTGTAATAGGGAAAGGGCAGCTGTAGCATCACCTTACAAGCAGATTATAGAGATAAAGCTCCACCAATCACAGAGTATGTTAGTAACGATCTATACATAGAACAAAGCTGAAAACATTTTAAGTGACCTCATAAGAAATATTTCAGACATCTTGTTGCAAATATTTGATACTGGAATACTTTCAAATAAATCAAATAAGCCGCAATAAAGTATTTCAAACTACTTTCAATTGTACATGCACTGTCCACATAAATAAAGGAAATAAATGTATTTGAAAGGCCGTGTAATATTTCACACGATTATGACCCAGGTCTGAAACATATACGTACAAAGACACACACACACACAGAAACACACACACACACACACACACCGCTCATCTGTCTGAATTTCAGCACAGGAACTGACACTCTGCTTCTGCTAAAATGGAGTCTCTTAGGAAAGCACTGGCAGTGCTTCTAAGTCAGCCTGATGTGGATTTCAGGCAATTTGCTGAAATCAGTCCAGGAGCGGGAAAGTTCTCTCAGGAATGCAGAATCAGTTTCTACGCTGAGTGGCCCTCTCTCTCTCTCTCTCTCTCTCTCCTTTCCTTCCCACTGAAAGCAGAACTGAGGAGACTGGGGGAGGGACGGGGGGATGGAGCTTTGCTCCTGAAGGTCAGAAAGAGACAAAAACTCAAGACTTATTTAAAAACTCAGAGAAATGAGACGTGACCTCCTTGTCACCGCACTGCCAGAGAGAGGATGACAGAGGACGGCAATCAGCAATCAATTAAAGCACTAATGCCGAAGCTCCTGATTGGCTCTGACGGGAGAGGCCTGTGAGCTTGAAGCCTCTCATTGGTCGATCCACTCGTTTCGTCTTGCCCTGTGTCTGAACCATACGGCCTATGGTCCGAACACAAGACCAGACAAGAGCGTGCACTTGTCCTCACACACCAGCCTAAAGTATCTCACACATTTGTTTATTTTTACTCTTTTTTTTTTTAACATACCATACGCGCTCAGCACCAACGAGCACGGCTCGGCGCCTGACCCAGCGCACCGTTCTCTGAGTGAAACGGGTTCAGAGGCGGGCCGTAACCCGATTCCCCTGCACCCCCCTGACACCGCTGAGCTCGTCGGCGCAGTTGTTCGAAAGCTCCCCGTCGGGGACAATGGAGAGGCGGCGAGGTGGCGGCAGCCCGGAGACAAACCGAAGTCACCGGCTTCAGAGTTCGTTCCCGAGGCGCGACAGGCAAAGAAACGTGGTCCGTTTTCCTAATGTGCGCGTGTGTGAGTGTGTGTGTGTGTGTTTGTGTGTGTGTATGTGCACGCGCGCGTGTGTGTGTGTGTGTGTGTGTGTGTGCGTGTGTGTGCGCGCGTGTGTGTGTGTGTGTCCTCATGCCTGCGCGAGCACGCGTGTGCATACCAGTGTCGGGAATCGAGAGCTTTCGTAACCGCACAAGAGTTATTAATACCGCGTCAGGTGCCCCCCCCCCCCCCCCCCCTGTAATCTCGACGGGAAGACGAGCGCACAAATGCACAAAAGGTGAGGGCGAACGGCCCAAAGGGTCAACAGCGTTTCAGCCCCCCCCCCGGTCCGCCAATCAGATCGCGGGTAAGCTGTAATCAGCCAATCACAGCAGCCCTCTCCGAATTACCGAATCACTCCTTTCACACTCTTGCCTATGAAACTGAGCGGGACAGAGACAGACATCATTTGGAGATATATAAGCTCGCTACACCTCAAAATCAATTCCCTTGTTTGTTTGTTTTTTTTTTTTTAAACCAGGGCCCCGTTTCACAAAGCGAAAATTGAGTGAGTTTTAGCAGGATAACTGCACTGAGCAAAACCCAGAACCCTCCCAAATCTGGAACATGGACTGAAGTAAAAAAAAAGAGCTGTTCTGGGTTTTACTCAGCGCAGTTATCCAGCTAACTCGGTAATCCTGCTCTGTGAAACAGGGTTTTACTCAGCGCAGTTATCCAGCTAACTCTGTAATCTTGCTTTGTGAAACAGGGTTTTACTCAGCACAGTTATCCAGCTAACTCAGTAATCCTGCTTTGTGAAACAGGGTTTTACTCAGCGCAGTTATCCGGCTAACTCGGTAATCCTGCTCTGTGATACAGGTCTTTACTCAGCGCAGTTATCCAGCTAACTCGGTAATCCTGCTCTGTGAAACAGGGTTTTACTCAGCGCAGTTATCCAGCTAACTCAGTAATCCTGCTTCACAGCATTACCCCCCTGAAGTGTTTCATCCCAGGCTTAAAATCTCCGTGACAAAAAATAGAGGGACCTTTTTTTTTTTTTTTTTTTTTTTGAGAGGGAGTTATATTTGCCGAACTTAATTAAAAGCCCTTCAAGGATTTACACTCGAGTCAACGATCTTATCCAGTCATGACGGGCCTCCCCGTGTGTCATATCACGGAAAAGCAAAAAAATCTAAAAATGTAAAGTAGGACCGGATATTCGGGTGCCACAACATCGGCACCGGGTGCGAAGGCAGCCAGGCCTCCGTCTGACGGCCGAGGGCCGAACCCGGCGTCAGCCTCCCTCGCGGGTCTATTTGCGTCTCGCGAGAGGAAGTCACACCAGCGGAACGCCGGCTGCCATGTCAGAGAGGCTGGCGGCTGGTGGCGGTGATGATGATGATGATGGTAAGCGCCTCAGCTGCTGGGGAAATAGCTTCCCGCCTCCAACACCTGAAAAAAGGCAGATCTGGTCCCAGCTGCAGTGCGTCAGTGCCATGGTGGTGGTGTTGTTGGGGGTGGGGGGGGGGGTAACCTGAATCCATGGGGGGGGGGGGGGGTGGGGGGTGGTGGGGGGGTGTGGAAGTACACAGAGTACCGGAAATGTCAAGAAGAAATCACTCTGCGCCGAGACAGATCATTCTAGCTATTTTTAATGCCCGGGATTGTGTTCCTGGCTGCAAATAAGCCCTCTCACCACTCACTGCTCCCCGCTCACCGCTCCCCGCTCACTGCTCACTGCCTCTCCAGTCTGCAGCCCGGCCTGTTCAGCTTTGATAGTTACAGAAGTCGAGTCGGAGGACCACACTCCATGTGCAGCTAGTTCAGGCAGACTGTGGTCTCTCTCTCACACACACACACACACACACGCTCACAGACACACACACACACACACACACAGCCCAGGTTTTTACCCGGATATAGCCTGGCTACGTGTGTGTGTGTGTGTGTGTGTGTGTGTGTGTGTGTGTGTACTAGTCGGCTAGAAAGCTTTTCACTTTTTTACCAAACGTAGCTGGGTTTTCACCTGAAAGGCTACAGTAGGCTACGGCGTTTCGCCTCATTTTCACCTCAAAAAATGTTCACTGGGGCTGAACCCTTTCCTCCTGCCCTTCAGTTCTCTGTCAGAAAAAAAATCAGCGTTGCTGTGGTTTGGGGCGGTGGGGTGGGGCGTCTGCTGTTTAAGTCAGGTCTCAGATCCCCGACCCTATGCTGAGCACCAGTGCTCGACTTGCCTTCCTGTTTACACAACATTTCATTAGAAGGCCACACCACGCCAGCAGACAGCGATGCACCAGAGGTACCTCAGCGACTCGCACTCAAATTCCCCCAACACGTCTCCTCGGGTTGAAAAATGCAGAAGCATCGATCTGTGCAACACTTATTTCAGCCAGTAGGTAAAAACTAATGAGTCTGGCGCATTAGGTGCATCAGTTGAAAATCAAACACGCTGTGCCGCAGGGTTTCAATGTCAGGCGCGTCTGCCTCAGGCAAGGTACTTATGTGTCTAATATCCCCGTGCAAAAAATCCAAAAATTAATGGTTTGTAAATGTATAAGAGGAAAGGCCGGTGCCTGAGCAAAGCAGTTTGGCCTCTCCCTTCTGCTTCACGTGGCTCAACGTGTCTGTGTTCGCTGGCTTATGAACCGTGGGATGAGCAGCCATTAGACCATAAACCTGAAAAAACAAATCTCTGATAGAAATGTGTTGACAAACCGAGCAAAATTAATTAATTAAATAAATAAATAAAAACATAAAAAATTCAATCAATATTGCGAATAATTAGGCCCTCAGTCCAAACGGCATTCTGGAACGGAATGTTCAACAGCATAATTTTCCTGTTTTTTCGTTTCACGAAAATGCAAGACGTGGAGAAGCCAAATTAGCATTCCTCATTGCGGCCGCCATCAAGCGCCATTGTTGTCACGGATGTGTTATACATCAGCATTCAGCTACAGTAACGCTGCTTCACTTTAACAAGGCCCGCGTCCTCACCAAGGGGTACCTGCTGCAGCTCCCGCAACTACTATCAATGCCAGACAGCTTACCTACAACAACAACAACAACAACAATATACTTTGCGAGATGTGCGTTTTTATTCATTTTATACGGTTTTATTCATTTTTAAACCGTGCTTTGGTCCCACAGCAGGAAAGGTGGGAAGATTCGCGTGTGGCATTAAACGCGAGCATCGAAGGAAACGTCTCACATCGACTTCCTGTGCGCTCACTCGCGCAGCGCTGATCCAACGACGCCAGCGACCAGCGGAACTTTACTGCAGTCGCCATGGCCACAGCGGAACGCGCGGACAGAGAGGGAGGGGCAGGGCGGGGGGGCGGGGCCACTCACATCTTTTTGAAGTCCCAGACGGTGTACTCGGGCCAGTTGATGTAGCAGACCACGCGCCCGGGCAGCTGCGCCGTGTTGGAGTAGTAGTACTGGGGGAAGGCCAGGCACAGCGCCAGCACCCAGATCACACCCACGACCACCTTGGTCTCCGTGGACGACATGCGCTGCTGCAGCGGGTGGATGATGGCCATGTACCTGAGGGAGGGGCACAGGTCAAAGGTGAGAGTGTGAGTCACACCTGTAGCGAAACACCCAGAGGAGAGGTATTGGCTGAGTCATGTCACTCAGCTGGGAGCAGGCTCTCTACTTCTGTCTCTCTCTCTCTCTCTCTCTCTCACAAACACACACACGCACGCACGCACACACACACGCACCCAGGGTGGTTCTGTTTCATCTCCTCCAACTGTAATCCAAGGCCAGATGACCAAAATGGTGGACATCTATAAATACTCAGGTATTTATTGATAGACACTATTGATTAAAAACCTGACCTTTGACTTAAAACTGTAAAAAAAATAAATAAATAAACAGGCCCGCAAAGATTGCACTTCCTGCAAAGGTTAAATGTTTTAAATACAGAAAGGTGAACAATGGTCATGTTCGACAGGCCCTTTTATTGGATTGGCTCCCAGCTTCTCTATGCCTGCCTGGGTTGGAAGCCCAAATGTTCACAGCGAAAACCGCTCGTCCAAGGTTGTCAAAACAGCCTGTGAGCTCACGTGTCAACAAAAATGCCCTCCGATTGGGATTTCTGTCGAATGGGCGCTTCGTAAGGTCAGATCCCATTGTAGCCTGGTCCAGGCCATCCAATGTATGAGTCATTTCAGACGCCCCCCACAATGCACTGGGCTATGGTGCCCGTAACAAACAGCAATTAGACTAATACTTCACGCAATAAACTTAATAAATGAGCACAATGCTTAATTTGCACTATGCGTCATGGTTTCCACATCCAGCTACTACTGTACCTCCTTTGTTATATATCCTGCTTGTGTATATTTGCGTCTTTGTATATTTATGTAATGTGTTTTACTCTGTTATGTTATTTGGTGATTGTTGTGTATGTATCCTTGTCATATCTTGTTTTTACTGTTTTTGTTTTTAGTACTGCTGCAAGATAAGTTCCCCTAGGAGAGACAATAAAGTAAAGTGAACTGAACTAAACTGAACGGATTCATCTGGAAGTGTAGACTGTGTATCTGAACCTCTCTCTTCCTCTCTCTCGCTCGCTCTCTCTCTCTCTCACACACACACACACACACAAGGAAACACAAACCCAAACATGCAAAGGTCCTACCACAGACAACCATCCACAGGTCCACACACACACACACACACATACACACACACAAACACAAACCCAAACATGCAAAGGTCCTACCACAGACAGCCATCCACATGTCCACACACACACACACACACATACACACACATGCAGTCACACACTAGACACCAGTCTTCCCTGTCACAGATTGACGGGCTGTCCAGGGTGTATTCCTGCCTTTTGCCCAATGCATGCTGGGATAAGCTCCAGCACCCCCGCGACCCAGCCCAGGACTAGCGAGTATAAATAATCGATGGATGGAGGGATGGATAGACACATGTCTTTTTTTTTTTTTACAGCTATCCCAAATAACACTATCAAAAAGAAGAAAGAAAGAAAGAAAGAAAGGTAGTCACAGGATCCACGGCTCAATCTTGCCTTGGTGATTAAGGCGGTTGAGCACTTGTGTTTTCGTTCCACAACCATAAACAAAATAAATCAAACGGAAGCGCAGCCTTCTCCCACGGAGTCACGGCACATTTAGGGAAAACGAGCGGGAACGTCGTCTGAGATCGTCTCCAATCTACGCGACAGATTAAGTCGTCCCTTCGTTCTTTTTGAAGAGAAAAAAAAAAAAAATGAATATGTGGCTGTGACATAATGCGCCACCAAGAGAGTTATTCATTCCTTCCCAGACACTGAGAGCATCTTAACGAAAAACAAACAACAGCTCATTACGCATCAGAAATTGCAATTATGTTTAGTAATGACAGCCGGCGGGCTCAGGGATGCTGGAGGACTGAGCTCGGAGCCCCTGGTGTAATATCTGCTAACGTCTATGGGAGAGCGCAGCGGCACATCACACACAGTGCTTACGAACAGCCGTAAAGTTGGAGCGCACTGCATGTGCAAGAGCGTGTACAGCACAGCATGTATGAGGGGTTATAGAACAGGGTGGCAGGGAGAGGGTATAGTATGTGTGTGTGTGTGTGTGAGAGAGGCTATAGAACAGTGTAGTGCAGAGTGTAGTACAGAGTTGCAGAGCAGGGGTTATAGAACAGTGTGGGGGAGAGCAGAGAGAGGGGTTATAGAACAGTGTGCGTGCATCTGTGGAAGCATGTGCGCGTGCGTGCATGTGTGTGTGTGTGTGTGTGTGTGCGTGTGTGTGTGTGTGTGTGTGTGTGTGTGTGTGTGTGTGTGTGTGTGAAAACAATTCTCCAGTGCAAGTTAGCGATGAAAGCAAACAAAAGAAGCGAAAAGGACAGGAGATCATTTGAGCGACAGGCAGTTTTTCCAGCCTGGACCGGACTCTCATCTTTCTCCTTTGATCATCTCCATTAGAGGCCAAGCTGGGTCGATGAGTCTGCAAAACTGCTGGGTGCGCAATACTGTACCACTGATTGGGGGCGGGGTGGGGGGGGGGGGGGGATGGTAGGGTGACTAGCCGCAAAAAGAGGGCTGTAGAGTGGTTCAGTGCAATCTAACATCTCAATGAGATGGCGAGGGAGAGGACAGAACGGCACCGAAAAAAGACAAAGTGCCATAAGAGAGGGAGAGTGGAAGGGTGTGAGAGGGAAGGAGAGAAGGAAAGAGAGAACGTGTGAGTGGGAGGGAGAGGGAGAGAGAGGAAAAGTGGGAGACTGAGAGAGTGTGAGGGAGAGAGAGGGAGCAAGGGAGAGAGAGAGAGAGAAAGAGAGAAAGTGTGAGTGGGAGGGACTGAGGGAGGGTGAGAGGGAGCGAGAGAGAGGGACTGAGGGAGAGAGAGAATGAGGGAGAGGGAGAAAAGGGAAAAGTGGGAGATTGAAAGAGTGTGAGGGAGAGAGAGGGAACAAGGGAGAGAGAGTGTGAGAGGGAGAGAGGATGAGACAGAGCCAAAGCAGCGCGATGATGAAAGAGACTGTTGAGCCAAGATGAGAGGAGAGAAGAGGCGAGCGACAGAGGTGAGAATGGAGGATAGGTGGTCTTTTTTGCGCTGATATTAAACATGCCTTGCAGTGCGATACCACATCACTGTCTTCCAGCCCCACCAACAATATTCGATGAGCCCAGAACATTGTCGCAATGTTACGAAAGATTGGCTAAACCCTGCCCCGCCCCCATGGTTTCTCATGTTTCAGATGATGTTTCGGAATGGTTTTTTTTCTTCTTCTTCTTCTTCTTTTCAGTGAATTCCGTGACCAGAATTTGTCTGGAGCAAGAAGCACCAAGGCCCAAGGCCCTTCTGAGCGATGTTTTCATCATAGCATTATCCCATACCCAAATGACAATCTAACTTGGAATCTTCCCCAATGTTCTTGAAATATTTACTGTTGGCTGGGGGCATAACTCGGATCCACAGAAGGAGGAGGGCGGCTTGCCTGGTACGCGCATTCCAAATGAACGGACTCGGCCCAAGGTGTTAGGCATTAAGAATCCGCGCAGAGGCGGTAACAAAGGCTCGAGCCACAGAAAGTTACGTCACAAAGCGGTAACAGCATTTACGCATTTTCCGGTTCGATAATTTAGCGCAGTTTCTAAGAGGACAGACAGCAGAGCTTAAACAAACAAATCACAACAACGATTTAACCTAAAAGCCAATAAAGCATAGCAAAGGTGTTGGCTGTAAAAAATCAAATGTTTAAATTCATATCCCCGGTATCTTCAGGGAGCAGTTAAAAAACATAGCAGTGTCATAAATTGTTATGCTCTTTTGCTTAATGGGTGGTCTGTAATACGGGCTTGTCAAAAACCAATTACACGTCTGCTGTGAGCACACCAGATTCTATGGACATTATTGACCGCCTCTAGGATCTCAAGGCCCATCGCTCATAAACACATTTCAACGGCTCTGGGTTGGAAGGAAAATGTTACAAGAACCCGAAGATGAACGGGTCGATGTTTAACATACTTGCACTGCTGCAGCACTGATGAGTTATTACTTAAATACCACAAAAAGGTCACATAGATGAATCTGCATGCAGCCAACAAGAGATAAAACGGTTGGACAACGGATTTGTAACTGTGTTTATCAAACCGCTATTTAAAGTTAGGACCAGATTTTAAAGAGAATCCAAGGACGTTGCATGTCAGTGTGTAATGTCTTTGCGTGGAATTAATAGCTTTCATTCCCACCAATACATTTTCTCCTTTAGCTATATTATTCCACTATGATATGTAATAACACTGCTGGACATCTTCAGTGTTTGCTGAAAGTTGGCTGCCATTTAAAAAAAATCTCATACACACTCACAAGCGCACACAAGCAAGACTTCATTTTTACGTAACGTCGCTCGTGGAGAATGTCCAGCGACAAAATGATAAATATGATTGCTTCCAGGATGACGGATGATTATTGTTGAAAACCTCAAGCTGGAACCACATCTTCACGTCTGAACGCCTGTAGTTCTTTGTGCACAAAGACTGGGTGAACCAAATATTATTGTTTAGTTTCATAAACTCAACATCACAAGCCAACATCCATCTAATCCTGTGTTGTTTTATCTAATCTAGCCCTGCAGTCATTTATAGGCTACTTAGAATTCCACATCCTTTCTCCCATTTACAATTCGCCAGTTTTCTTGAGGTTCATTTTCCTCTCGGAGGAGTTGCACTGAAGTCACACACCCTGGGGTGTGAGTTATAGTTGTAAATTACGCTTTATAAGATACGTGACGTAGCTGGTAAAACGCATTAAACAAAATACTGTAAATTGCACCCTAATGTTTTTATGGCTTTCCTAATGTTATTGCTACACAGTGACAGTAAAAAAAAAATTTCAATAGTTTCCTTGGAGCAATAATTTAGGTGTGTGCATTTAGAATTGATTGCTGACAGATACAACTGAGGAACCTAGTTTTGAAATAGGCTACAGTTAAAGAAATACTTGACATTGATAGATAATCCCTTATTAGATAAATGTCCGAGTGAGTATCACGTAATTGACAGTCAGAAGGTCTAAACATTTTAATTAAAAAAAAAACATTAGAGTGTACATCATTCACGAACGCAGGCTACTGTTGGTTCAACAAGACACCTGCTTCAACCGACAGCCTCGATTAAAAATGTAATATATTCCTAGTGAATATTGACTAAGACACCAAATTAGCTTACTATACGTCAAGGACAGATAAATACCTGGTGTAAACAAGTAAACGTTTGTATCCGTCTTCAAAGGATGAATTGTGCATTATTAAAATAACTTGAAAAATTATTATTTCTAGAGCCCCTATTTCAACTAGAGATGGATGTCTACATGGATATTTGGATAACGATAAGCCGGTTTCAGCTCTGGAAATAAAAAATAAACGAAGACCCAGATGCGCGATTGAAATGAGTGGAATGGTGTAAAGTGCGCGTTTAAAGCACCACATCGTAACTCTGAATAACGTAACTTAAAATTTAATTCAACGTGACAAGGAAAATAGACCAGTAGGTTGCATGCGTGGACGACGAAAAAAAAAATGTCAAGGGCCAAAAGTCGAACACTTATCGGGAAAAAAGACAAACAGAGTGAGGAGGGGGTGCTCACTAAGCGCATTTAAAAATAAAAGGCACAAATATGTCGTTGGCTGCTCACCTGTCCAGCGCTATAGCCGTCATTGAGTAGATGCTCGCGAAGACTGCGGCTATAGGAAAGAAGTTGTGGAACCGACAGTACACCAGCCCGAAGTACCACTCGTTGTGAACTCCATAGGCGAAGTTGATCACCGTGTTGAAGGCCGACATCGATGCCTCCGCGAAGGCTAAATTCACCAGAAAATAGTTGGTCACAGTTCTCATCCGTTTGTGCGCGACGATGATCCAGATTACCACGACGTTGCCCACCACGGACACCACGACGATGGTGCTGTAAGCGATCGCCCACAGAACTATCCTCCACGCCGGTTGCACGAACTGGTTCCAATATATCTCCGTGCCGTTGGTCTCCGTGGCATTGGTCCAGTTGCTTGGATTATCCGTTGTATTGAATAAAGAGTCCATTTTTGCGGGTGCGTAGGGTTCTTGTCAATATTACAGTTTATTTACAATATTCTCTACCTTAAATGAGCATTCATTTACCCCCGCATTAAATCAAACGTGTACCTAATCGTATAAACTAATACACATATTTATATGAACAACTTTTGATTAAATATACAAAAAAAAAAATTCTCACTGCTCCTAAAGTTTTTTTTTTTTAATGAAACCACACTGACAATAATTGATTTGCCTTCTATAATCCGAAATGACTGGTTTTGGGGGAGGAAAGAACAGCCTACGACAATACGACGCTTTCAGATTTCGGCACTGTTCATGTGTGACTCTGCGGTGTCCGTTATCTTCTTGCAGTGCAAGTCGGAAGGGAGGACCGCTGCTCGGTAAAATCCACTGTATCGGGGGTTTTCCGCGGCTGTGTGTGGAGACCTCGGTGACGGACGGACCTATCGCCACGCTTCTATGGCGCGTGCCAACCACAGTCGCGCGACTATATCCGCTGAAATAACTCAGGCGTTCACTTACCGCAAGCCGACGCGCGTGAACCTTATTTGGCTCGTCCACTAATTAAATACCAACCGTGTCGGTGTTGTTCCTTTCGTCTGCATTGGTTAAAAAAAAGACAGAGGGCAAGCCAGAATTTGTGAAATTGTTATTGTGGTGTCTCACGTAGAGGTTGCCATTTGTACTGGTAAGACAAACAAAAAAACTTTTTGTGTTTCAGAAAGTTGCCTGTCATGTATTGATATCCGCTGCAGTTTTAGCAGTTGTTGATGACAAGGAGCCAGCAGTCGAAAGAGCACGTTTAGAGCGCAGTCCGGGGGTTAACTGAGCCCCTTCACTTCACGAAAACACACACACTCTCTCTCTGTCTCGCTCTCTCTCTCTCTCTCTCTCTCTCTCTCTCTGTCTCTCTCTCTCTCTCTCTCAATTCAAGACTTATTATGATCGATGGCGGCAAAGGTTGAGGGGAGGGGATTGTCATTCAGCTCGGTTTGCATATAGGCACACCAAAAACACTCACAGTTTTTATGAGAAAGCCGTGCCTTTTTAAAATCCCAATGCAGTGAAGTTAATCGATGGACCAAAAGGTGGAATGTTCAAAAACAGTGAGCAGATCTCGGGATAATCTAAATTCAAGGTAAGGGAAAAATGTGAATCTAAATCTGATCTAATCCTTCTTGGATTTGTTGCAGCAATCCATGTATGAAATTGAATTGTTAGCATGGAAATTCTATTCTGATGATTCCAACAGATTGTTGCTTTCATTAAAATAAATGGATAATATATAATTTTGTCCAATAATAATAAAAATTAATAAACGAATAAATCGGGCAAACAAAAAATTAAAAAACTATCATTAATAAATGCAAGGAAACCAATAAACCATCAAATAAATGTTGAACATAAACATATAAAAACAACCATGAAGCAATTATTTCCTAGGATGGAATAAGGTGAGAACCTGAAGGTTTTCATGAATAAATCAATATTTTTTTCTGCCCATCAAACATTGTCTGTCTGCTCCATGCAGCTGGAAGATGTACTGAATCTCTAGAATCTAAAATATCGTTTCCTATCCCTGGAGGATTCACAGCGTAGCCGCGTGCGTCTTCCAGGGCAAGGAATTATGGGTAAAAACTCGTTGTTATTAGGAGAGGATGAGAGTCTGGACTTCCCAGCGAGTTTCTGGTTTTGTTATGAAAGCCGCTCTGTCATGACCTCTCGTAGCGTATGTGAGAACAGTCTGTGTTCCACGCTCAGGCATTTCCTACTGCTGCTGGTACATTTCAATCACATGGCTGTGTTCACTGAGTTTACTCAACGCTTTTGGTATGTCTGTTTTTGTCAATCACTGCAGCTGGGTGATTGACCGCAGCGTATTGTGTTTTTTTTTTAATACCACAGAGCAAGGCAGTGCAATCACTCTTGTGACTTGTGGCTTGTGTCTGGAATTGGTCTGTCCTGAAGCTGTCTGGTTTTGGTAAGCTTATAAGTTCTGAGTGTGAGGCGATCTGCTACTTGTGGAGACGTGTGGCTTCTCGGGGTCTTCTGGGAATTGGAGTTGGTGCATACTCCCCCCCCCCCCCCCCCCAGGGGAACCAGGTTTTAATTCATTAATGGATATTGACTTATGTGTCCCCGCTTAAGCACCTTAATTTATGTGTGCCTTTGTGTGCTTAGAGGAAGGTTTCATATGATGTTGTTTGCAGTACGCAGTAAAATTGTCCAGTGTCGGTTCAACTCTAACAGAGCACATGTGGTCCCATTCTGGACCAGAGCGGGACTATACATACTCTGTTAGAGTTGAATTAGCACCAGACATCTTACTGTGTATGACTGCGTAGAATTCTGGGTGCTTATATTGGTCTCATTGTTGTCCAGGTTACGAGTGTCTGATTGGTCTGACTTCCCTGAGATCTTTCTCTTTTTTTTTTTGTTTATTTTATCAGTTGAATTTATTTTGGAAAACAAAAATTTTTTTTTTTGTGCAGGCTCTGACAACGTTTTCTCAGCTGGGACAGTCTCTGCTGGCACCCTTCATCTGATCTGTGGGTGACAGCTGAACCCCCACCGAGTACACTGCGTCAGATTAGTCTCTGCTCAAATTAGGCTTAGCAGTCCTTCGTTTCGGATGCCAAGGATGCGTCCCTAAGACTGGTTCACGTTAAGCAGAGCGTGCACGGGACCTCCTGCAGATTTTGTCAAATCCTGTTTTTCCTGTTTTTTTTACTACCCTACTTGGTAAATGGTAAATGGACTGAATTTATATAGCGCTTTTATCCAAAGCGCTTTACAATTGATGCCTCTCATTCGCCAGAGCAGTTAGGGGTTAGGTGTCTTGCTCAAGGACGCTTCGACACGCCCAGGGCGGGGTTTGAACCGGCAACCCTCCGACTGCCAGACAATCGGTCTTACCTCCTGAGCTACGTCGCCCCTTCTGGGCTGAGAGGCCCGCAGTTTGTAGAACGCCTCTCGGGTTTGTTCTTTGGCCAGTAATGTCACCTTTTTGCTGACGCGGCAATTTGAATTTAAAGCTGTGGCTTTTACCAGTATGTAGAGTTCTATACAGTGCTGCCGTAACAATTAAAGCATACTAGCCACTGATGGATGAACAGTTTTGATGCTGCCAGCTTTTTAGCTTGCAGAGAGGGCATTTTGGTCATCTGGTGAATGAGCTTGACATTGAGTTACCTTGTGCATAACAAGTGGTCCTGTCCCAGTGTCCCATATCCAAAAGGACAAAAATAAATTATTGTGAAAATTGTTACACACTTTTAACGAGTGAATCACCAGAATGCAATTAAATTAATTGCAATTCTACTTCATGGTTCACGGATTGGGGGAAAGCTGCTCACTATCTCCCTCTAGTGGTGATGTGCTGCTCATATTAGCACACCATAGAATGTTTCAGCTCGTGTTATACTGCTAAAACATACGGGAAATTTGGGTCAAATTAACATTATTTCCATGTAATATTTTTTCTTAAAGAATGTGTATGTTCTTTGGCCTTACTCAAGCAGAACCCAGCATGGTAAGGCATCTGTCTTTGCCCATTTATTTTTCCAGAAGCCATGGTGAATTAACAATCTGCTAATTGCAAGGTGGCATGTAATTGTAAATGTACAAATGACATTATGAGGGGACAAGCATGGAAAGTACTGTAGTTCTCGTGTGTCAAAAGACATCACATCAAGCAATCATTGGCTGGTAAATCATACAGGGAATGCAGTTTACATATAACTGCTGGTGATGAAATGTGTATAATTCACACCACTGGTGTCTAGTTTTGAGTGAACGGGGAATAGCTTGATGGAATGAGAGCTAAATCCCCAAGCAAAAAACCCTTCGAAAGAACAATATACTGTAGGCTACATGTGTTACCCAGGTCTCCAGTGAGAACCAACAGTCTTTTTTAAGATGCTCCAGGAATTGGTAAAATACACGGAGGAAATTTCCCTTTGACCTTGGGCCCACACTACCATTATGGTCCAGCTTTCTGCCACCTCATAGTTTGGTTGAGATATTGCCGCGTCAATAAGCTTCGTCATATGATGAGCAAACCGACCGACATTTTGAAAAAAACCTGGTTGTGTCCCCTCTAGACCTTGGCTTGAGCGCCCTGTGGTGTGGGCTGTTGGCTTTTTTGTTTCGTCCTCACCTTGTTTTGCAGTTGCTGAAAATGACAGGAATGCTGTGTGACGGCTCCAGCTTCGATTAGCGCATCAGGGGGCTTTAAAAAACATGCTCCGTAACATACCTCTGTTTGGACAGAGTTCTGTAAAAAAAAAAAAAATTAAAAAAAATTAAAAAAAATTTCGAAGACGGGCAGCAGAGTTAAGCGGAGAGCCACTGTTGGATCCTCAGTTTAAGGCAGTGTGTGGTACATCTGATATCTGATTTCTTTTAAAGTCAATTTTGTTGTTTTATATTCTTCATACAGATAGAAAGTTCTCTACTGCATCTTCTCCTATATGAACTTCTCATCAGTGCTGAACTTAAAGGGTAATTATTTGACACTTACATGCTCTGTATGCTATAATGATAGCAGATGTTTGCTTATATTTTCTCATCTGGCTGATCTGTCCAGGGCTCTGGTTCAGGGAGCAGGGTTACTGAGTTAGCTGGATAATTGCACTGACTAAAACTCAGAACCCTCTCAAATCTGGAATATGGACTGAAGTAAAAACAGCTGTTCCGGGTTTTACTCAGTGCAGTTATCCGGTTAACTCAGTAATCCTGCTTTGTGAACCCCCCCCCCCCCCCCCAAAAAAAAAAAATATAGCCTGGCCTCTTGCAGGGTTAGGACTATGGAAAGGAAAGACACTCTTTCCTTCCTACTGAATGGTCATCCTAGTGGCGTATGTACCCTGCTAGACCCTCCCGGTGTACAGAGTACTTATATAGGCATAGGAGTTCGGTTTATCATGCTGATGATTCCACTTATTGCGCGAGGGTTTCTGACGGAAGTGCGACAGTGACGGTAAAGACAATTACAAGAATTAATGTACCGGCATTGTGCGCGTGCCTGGCTCAAGCGGTCAAAAATGCGTGTGTTTATTACCACAACCCGCGCGTGCGTTAGCGAAGATTACTGATGCCTTTGTGCGCGGCCGTGCGAGTATAATTTGTTTTCTAAGATGAAAGCGCCGTTGCTTTTGTGTGTATGTTTGCGTGTGTGTGAGAGAGGGAGATTGCCTGAACTCATTTCACAAATACATGTAGGTGTATCTGTCCTTTGAAAAAGGCAGTATGATAACAACTGTGACCATGACGTGTCATGGCACATATTTATAATATACAGACTCTTAGTTTCCTTAACCATAGTAAACAGGGATGGTTTTGTTCGTCTTCTTCTTCTTAGAGTGTTGCGTTGGCTTTGTCCCGCAATAGCTCATCGGTCAGTGTTCGAATACTGGTGGTAAGTTTAGCCTACTATGGCAGGTGAATTTCATTCCGTACTCGTATTTGGTTTGCGCGAATCCACGTCTGAAGCCAGACCAGCCGCCGTAGGCCCCCTGCAGTCTGAGTCACGTGTCATCATCGGCATGGAAACAGAAATTTAATTTCACACATCAACTGCCGTCCCCCACGGCCTGAACACAATCAGCGCAACGGATAACAGGAGCGGGCTACAAATCTCACCACATAGTCACACGCTAAAAAGATAACCTAACACCCCCCCCCCCCACCCCAACCCCGCTCATCCGAACGCCCTTTGGTACAAAGAAGAAATGAAATATGAAAATCAGTGAACAAGGTACTCAATAAGTTAATAAATACCTGCTTTTATGGTCTGCCGGAGTCACAGAGGGCTAATTGAATCTTGTGGAGGAACGGGTTGAGAGGGAGAGAGAGAGAGAGAGAGAGCTGCAGATGTTTTCTGAGGAGGGCTGATTTGATAGCCCTAGTCAGGAATACAGAGTGGGCCTCGCTGTGCATACGCCCTCGCTGTGCATACGCCCTCGCTGTGCATACGCCCATGGTTTCCGGTGCCGTAGAGCAGAAAATTGTACACTTACATGACATTACAGGCATTTAGCAGACGCTCTTATCCAGAGCGACTTACACAACTTACGCTGGGAGCAAACGTGTATTTTTGGCAGTGGTCTGTGTGCCCTTACCAGTGTGTGCAGTGCCCTACCAGGCCACTATAATCTATCTGCTTGGTTTTATTTTGCGCACGAGGCTGCAGAATAAAACCTTGTCTGAAACGGCCTGAACATCCGCACGTCCAAAATCCCCTGCAATCATTCTCCTGCCGACAGAACACCACTTTCTGTGCTCTGTACTGAGCGTGTGCAGCAAGTGCATCCATGTTACGGTGGATTAAATTTGTGTAATGTCTAACCCTTATTCATACGTGGGAATATCAGAGCATGTTAGTCAGTATGCCTGCTCGTGCTTCTCATCCACCTGGTGCCGGGGGAACCATCGAGCGATGGTGACGGTGGCCTTCAATGCCTCTGAATGGTTTTGTCACCAAGTCCACGTCTTCAGCTGCAGAACAGCAGAACAGACACAGGTAATCAGCAATCTGTTCAGTGATTGCCCATTGTTCCGGCCCAGATAAGAGCCCACCACAGGCTTCTCTCATTACACGCTGAGGCGTACGCAATAGCGTGTGCTTACCGGAGGAAAATGGAGGAAACCAAAATAATAATATGGCCCGTTGTAAATGATGAACTACTTGTTCATGTTGTATTGCAGCGATGATTGGAGAATCAACATGGTACACGATGTGTACACATTATGCTGGTGTTTTGGCTTCTTGTTCCTTAGACGTTTTGGGGAACACATTTAACAGTGTGTGTGTGTGTGTGTATGTGTGCGTGTCCGCAATATTGTGAAGCAGCATCAGTGACAAAACATTTCACTCGTTTTAATTGTACGCTCTGGTGGCGCCCTTGTAATTTACATCCTGATACTGTACAAATTTGGAGATTTATAAAGCTCATTGCATGTCTAGCCAACTATAGGCAAAGGAGCATTTGGCTTATAAGCCATGGGATGAGTACAGAATTTGGGTCAACTGTTGGTACAAAAAAAAAACCTTTAAATACCAAGCCAATGAGAGGGCAGCCATTTTAGCCTTAAGATTGAAAAACATGCTCCTGCAGAGAAAGGTACAGACAGAGCTTTTAACCATATCTCGTCACAGAACAAACAAAAAGGCAAATGCAAACTATTCCAAAATAATAACACAAAGCAAAACTCTAAGTGTTCTTACATGTGCACTCAAATGCAAACACGAGCAGATGGTAGACTGCATTTTTAATGGTGTAGCACGATAGCACGATAAATTTCTCCATTACGCAGACCCCAGCTGACCTGAGAAGCCCATGGCCTCTCACGCCTGCTGTTTGAAGTGTGACGCACAGAATTATTATTTTTTTTTTTTACCTTTCGCATTCTTGTTTACACAGCGTTGTGAGGACTGAAGCCGGACGGCTGCTCTGCCGATTTCTGGAGTGTTAACTGCGCTCTCCTCCTCATGCTGGCTGAGAACCAGCAGGGGCGTCAGTGTAGTATAATGGGTGAGGAACTGGTCACGAGTCACAAGTTCGATTCCTGGGTAGGACCCTTGAGCAAGGTACTTAACCTGCATTGCTTCAGTATCCAGCTGCATTAATGGAGGCAATGTAAATGCTATGTAGAATGTTGTGTAAGTTGCTCTGGATAAGAGCGTCTGCTAAATTCCTGAAATGTAATGTAACCAGTTTAGCAAAAGAAGGGTCAAGGGTTAAGTGGCAGTGGAGTCTCAGTTCCTGCATTAGACTAGGTACACAGAGGGCCTTAATGTCAACATAACACGATGAAGCCCTACTTAATCAGTCTTTCCTTCTTTTTTTGAAAATGTATTTATCGCTGCTACTGCTTGCACTGTACACTTTGTAATTTGGATTTTTTTTTTGAGAATGTATTTATCGCTGCTACCGCTTGTACTGTGCACTTTGTTCGGTCAGTCAGTCAGTGTGTGTGTGTGAGTAATGCTCTGTCGGTTCTGTGGTCAGTCAATGTGTGTGTGAGTAATGCTCCTTCGGTTCTGTGGCGAGGTTCTCCGCTATGAATAGCTTTAATTTACTGCATCAGCCGCTTGCAGTCGGACAGCTGTATGAAGTGTATTATAATAGCGGGTGAACCAGTCCTGTGTGAATTAGACGCTCTGTCACTGTGGAGTCATGGTCACACACACACACACACACACACTTGAGCTTTTCTTCCAAGTGTCACCGCTGTCAGATTGAATGATGCCAGAGACAGAGATGAAGTGTTTCCACTTTCGATGTAGGTCCTCCCCTAACTCGACGCCATGAGCGGCATACGCTACAGCAGACATGATGGACATTGTAGTCAAGGATTTATTGTAGTACAGTAACTGACAGAGATTGAAGCAATCGCAAATATACCTGAATGACTTTTGCCTGCCCCCTCTCAAAAATCAGGTGAAAGGGTCCTCTCTCAAGATCATCTCTCATTTTATACTCAAATATCCTCAGTGCTGCCTCCCTCCCCCCCCCCCCCAGTATTTAATGTGGGCAAAGATACGCGCAAAACTATCTGTCGTTTTTAATCCACACACAGAGCGTGAATCAACACGAAGTTCGTGGACAATCCCAGGCAGTCTGCATACAAATCGGTGTTTAGGAAGTCAAAACATTTGCTTTTGTGATTCTTTGCCTAACTCAAAAAGTAATTTATAGTTCCATATAATTGTCTGAGTGTCTCCTTTTTACCATAAATCCCTGAGCCCCATAGTAGCAAGACCACACTGGCATTTTAACCGTCCAATTTGTGATTTAGTCATTTAGTGGATACTTTTTAGCCAAACTGACATATGAAAGTGGCCCTGGAAGCCATTTTAAAACTGCCGGTCTGCAAGGCTCGATCAGTCTCATAAACAAGTCTCATCGAGACATTTTCAAACTGCAACCTGCCTGCTCTTTCATTTGACTGCCGTTGCTCGCAAAGTACCTGAAGGCACTTTTATGTATCTCATTGTATTTTCCTTTATTGTACTGTAATGTAATCCTTTGGAGACAAATAGAAGCACAGAGTGATGTCAAAAGATTTGAGGCAGGGTGTGACAGCTATGTTATACTTTCAGACAAGGCTGGCCCAAGTATTGCCTCATCACACAACAAAAAAGATGCAAGTCATTTAGTAATTCATTTTATGCTTCTAGACTCTTCAGCTGGGGGATGACATTAGCTCAGGAGGTCGAGCGGTCGTCTGGCGACTGGAAGGTTGTCGGTTTGAGCCCTGGTCTTCTGAGTGTGTCAAAGTGTCCTTGACCAAGGCGCCTAACCCCCATTTCTCCCAACAAGCTGGTTTGCAAGGCAGCCTTGCATGGCTGCCTTGATCGCCGTTAGTGTGTTTGTGTGTGTGTGTAAGTGGGTGAATGAGTGGCATTCATTGTAAAGTGCTTTGTGCAGTCGTTGCTGGAAAATGCCCTTTATCAATGCAATCCATTTACCATTTTACAACTGCTGATTCTTTCATTTCACCTGCTGGGCTCAACTGAAGGGGAATATTGGGAGGGGAACAAAAGTTGGCTCTCGATGAAACAATGGTGACAGCCATTTTTTTTAATACGTGTTTGATATTGGTAATGTGTTTGACATTGGAATTAATAGGCTGGCGCTGCAAAATGTACTCGGTCTTCCTCAGAACTGTACCTCCAGATTAGTCAGCGATGGTCAGTCAAGCAAGAAATTATCTCGGTTTCTAATTACGCTGTCTTGTCCCAGTAGTTGATGTGTTGCTTTTTATTTGAGGAAACTGGTTGGCGAGTTGACACAGACAGAAAGAAGGGAGGATAGAAAGATAGAGAAAGGGAGACAAGACAGAGAGACAACCTGCCATAATGACGTGTGTGATTATGAGCTCACGTCAGGGTCAATGTAAAAAAGTTTACTTTGCACTGGGCTAGTCTAATTAATTCCCCATTATAACTCACTGAAATAAAATCAAAATTATTTTTCTGGAACTTTCTCTCATCCAACATTGTGTATATAGCCTGCCCCCCCCCCCCCCCCCCCCCCCCCACTCCACCTCCCCACCTCCACCCTTCAGCTTTGAAAGATTAAATTATCCAGTTTTTCCTGCTCCCACTCTTTACCCGTCTTTTAAATCCATCCCTTCTTTTCTCTGGTTATGAATATATTCCCTCCCCCTCCCTCTTTCAGTCTTTGTCATTCTCTTTCTCGCTTAAGCTGCTGTTAACGAGGAGTGTTTCCTCGGCCTGAGATTGTCCCTCGCAATTACGATTTCTGTTTTTCTCGTCGCATTCATTTTCCTCCTTTTCACAGCCTGTAAGAACAGCTGCATTCATGCGCACTTTCACAAGGAAAAACTGCAGCCTTTTTCCATTCACGTTCAGAGCCAAAGACCAAATCAATGAAAATGACTAAATCAGTAACAATGTGCTTATATCAAAACACTGCCTCTCGATAAAACCATTCTTGAACACCGCCGATAAAACGAGCGTTTTTGTGTTTTCCGATCAGATGAAAAGTATAGAAGAATAAAATGATTCGCTAAATGACTCGCATGATTTTGTGGACTTAAAAAAAAAAAGATTTTAAAAATAGATTTTGAAGTAAAGTAGACAATTGCGTCCATTTTCTAGTCGGTATTTTGTGACGCTGTTCTTTTTCTGTTTGAAGTGAAATAATGTGTGCTATTGTGTTATAGGTCAGACTGTTACCCTGCACTTGGCTGAAACTCAGTCTGTCTTCCAGTCGGAATTGGTGACGTCTGTGCTATCAGTTTTTATCCACAATGACCTCTTCTGCACCTGCGGTTTCAGTAACCCAGGTCACAGAGTAAAAATCATCCATTATTCATGAAGATACATTATTGAATATTGAGGTGAAATTGCTGCCAATATTCAGGACACATCTCTCTGAGTGTGACTGGCAGTGCAGTAATGCTACAGTACATGTTATATTATGGACATATAAGCCTTAAATGTGGTCCCCGGAAAGGGCTTAAAATACTTTATATACTATTTCAGTAGCAATGATGACTCACCTCAGATGTAATGAAGGTCTTTACAAGCTGCGGATCCTGTATGCTTCACATTGTGCAGTGCTCGTTTAGGGGTCTGACAAACTTAAGGTCTTGAACAGAAGAAAAAAATATCATAAAGTTATGACTACCTCCAGGACCAAGTGGTAAACTTTTAAATATATTTTTAATAAACATAATAATCTCCCACAAACATATATTTGACTTTTGAAAGCCTGCTTTCTGTGCTATGACTCGCATTTAGATTTGAAATGTAAACCAAATTGTATACGGTCACAAACTGGCTAACTGATTCGACGATTCCCTCGCTGCTTTACTTTTTTGGTTGGTTGGTTGGTTGGTTGATTGGTCGACTGATTGGATTGCGAGTCCGAGCGAATAAAGGCCCGTCAACTATTCGACCACGTGCATGGCAATGATGTTGGAGAACATAGAGAAAACCACAGTCAGAAGATTGGTCACCCGCCAAGCAAACAGGAAGAATAAATAAACGGCAAAGAAACGGTGGTGTGGTGTTTGTACTCTTATAATTTATAGGCTATTTATGGTAATCCCGCATTCGTTTATGTAAAATAAAATGGAATGTGATCACTGGTCGTTTGCAACTGACATGTGGTACGCTAACATAAGCACTAAAGTGTAAACACACTTTATCTAAACACCACTTAATCCTGTCTCAAACCATGGCGAATGATGCAATGCAACGCAATGGAAGGCCTGGAATGGCCTCGTCTACTGCCCAGAAGTGAAGTGGCGCTTCAACCGTGCGTTTGATTGAGTGTCCAAGACGGACAGTCTGTGATTTGACCTATTTAGCTACTTCCACATCCTCTGGTCCAATGGAACTGATGTCCGTCTGCCGACCTTCCTCCAGCTTTGGCTTTGTCTTTGTCTCGAGTCTTTGTGCAGACAACCGCTGGGTTTATTTAGCAAACGTTTAGCCAGCTAAATTAGCCTTCGACTTTTGGAAATTGCAGCCCGTCTGTTCTGGCTTGTAGCTAAACGGCTAATCGTATAGACTACGCGGCGACGCCCATTTCGGATTCCCATTAGCTAACCTTGGTAGCTGAAGCTGTGGTAAAGCGGACCCTACAGCTGGCTGATTGCTACTGTCGGACTGGCCCTTTAAAATTGACAACCGTAGTCCAGCGTTGCGGAAGTTTTCTTTTTTGTTTATTTTTTTTTAATGGAAAAGTTTTGTCAGGGAAAGCTGTTGTAGATATTTATTGTTTGATTGTACATAGAGGTGCTTATTGCTGGCTAGATTGCACAAAGAAACATCACTGTATAAAATGAAGGACTATAGCTAACATTTCTGGCTAGCTAGTCAGCCAGAAATGCTGTTGTATCGTAGGTAGCTAACATTACAGTAGCTAATGTAGCAAGATTATTCGTCGAACATGGGACTAATAATGTTAGCGGATTAAAGTGATGACACGTTAGCTATTAACGTTACATTCGTGATGGATATATGACTTGTTAGCTAGTAGCTACCATTCATTTCTTCGGTTGCTAGCTAGAAAATCAACAGAAAAATGTCTTCGTATTCCAAGTGGAGAAATAGCAATCACTTCTATTACTGCATAAAGTTCACCCTCAATATTTACTCTATGCTTTTTTCGGTAAGTCGACTGCAATAATAGTTAACCTTTGTTGTAGGCCAATTTGAGTTCGTTTACCATCTAATGCTAACCAGATGTCAGTGATTCTAGCTAATGCTAGGGTGGCGCTCAATGTTTTAATGCCTGGTATGAATGAGTGAGCTATATTTTTGATGATATATTATTTGTAGTCTGTGTGTGCGTGTTTGTGAAGGGGTGGTCAGGTTCTTCTGACCTATACTATTGGGCTATATATTTATTGCAGTACCTGTATTAACTAGCCAGTTTTCTACGCACAACTGCTGATGGCCAATACAGCTAAATTAGATAGCGAGCATGCTAACATTGTCAACAAGCCGCGTGTTGCCGCTCGACCAGAATGGGTGTAGCAAGCTGCCAAATGAAATAATTTGTCTGCATTTACATTGGCTGATGAAGCGTCCTATATTTTAATAATTACTAATGTTAGACTCACTAGAAGAATGGTTATGGTTATGGCTGGCTACATTGTTTCGCTAAAGGTATTGGAAAGCCGTCTGGTTAAAGGGACATTGGTGGGAAAGCTTTTGTTTCATTTATGATTCGCCGATAGAAATTGCAACACGATTTCTGCGTTAATTGTTACTCTGAAAGAATTGTACTATTCGAATCTTTTTGGGTTTCGGTCTGTTCAAAATGTTCTTGTTTCCTTATCATGTTTGTGTCATTATTGCCAATACGTTATCGATACATGCCCCGTAACCCCCCCTCTAATAATGATTCTGTAATTACTGTAAGTTCTCGCAGGCTTGGCAGAATTGTGAGCCGTGTAATATAGAGCTGAAATCTGCTTTTAGAGCAGGATAAATAAATACAGAAAGGCTCCTGTGATTGCCTCCTGTGACCTGTATCACGAAGCAGGATTAGGTTAAGTAAACGTTCCCGATTTAGGAGGGTTCCGGGTTTTAATCAATGCAGAGTTATCCAGCTAAAACTCAGTTATGCTGCTGCTGATACAGGCCCCTGCATTTGGGTAGCCAAACAACAGAAGCCCATGGATTTGGATTTGGTTGCAGTAACAGGCTACATGGCCACTGTCATGGTGAATCTTATTGGAAACACTGTAGTTGCTGTAGCAGAGCTTGTGATTGACTGTGCTGATTTAGAGCGCCAATGGTACTAATTATTAACGTGTGTACATGACCTGTAACCTCAGTGCTAGTGCTGGCGCTGACAGGCACACACCTTTACCTGTCCCAGGTCTAGGCTAAAGCTAACAGGCACAGTAATTACAGAATTACCTTTACCTGTCCCAGGTCTAGGCTAAAGCTAACAGGCTCACACCTTTACCTGTCCCAGGTCTAGGCTAAAGCTAACAGGCACACACCTTTTCCTGTCCCAGGTCTAAGCTAAAGCTAACAGGCACACGCCTTTTCCTGTCCCAGGTCTAAGCTAAAGCTAATAGGCACACACCTTTACCTGTCCCAGGTCTAGGCTAAAGCCAACAGGCACACACCTTTACCTGTCCCAGGTCTAGGCTAAAGCTAACAGGCACACACCTTTACCTGTCCCAGGTCTAGGCTAAAGCCAACAGGCACACACCTTTTCCTGTCCCAGGTCTAAGCTAAAGCTAACGGGCACACGCCTTTTCCTGTCCCAGGTCTAAGCTAAAGCTAATAGGCACACACCTTTACCTGTCCCAGGTCTAGGCTAAAGCCAGTGTCATGTAAGCTTTTTCTTGCCTTGGCAGGCTTATTGCTGGAAGTGTGCGATAAGTACAGCAACACGCACATTGTCAGCACTTAATCTTCTAAATGCCGCTTCCTCCCGGTGTGGGTGCCTGATCAGAGGCTGTTATATGAGCCTCTTCTATAGTGTGTGGGCTGAGTCTAGTCCCCTTCCTGGGCAGGTAAAGCATTCCTTAACCTGCTGAGAAGTTCTTATCTCTTATAGTGACGGTGTCTGGCTGATACTGGGCAGAACCAGAGATAGTGTGCCTTTTTGCTGAGCCTGTTGTTCGAAACAGATTTTTTTTTTTTTTAATATCTTAAAGAACAGAACAGGGGCGTGAGACTGGATAGCCCTGTGGCCGTACTGTACGTCCATACCGTAGATAGCCGAGTAGAATTTTGTTTTGCCTTTAAGTAATCTAATATCAGCTTAGCACTGGTGCATGAAAAATAAATTAATGGTTTGCTGTTAGCAAAAGCTTGTTCATACACTCTGCAGGAGCTGTACTACGTGTGGTGTATCTTGACAGTTCAACAAGAACGGTTTGGGAGCCCAGTAGTGTGTGAGAAGGGAGTGTGTGTCACTTCTGTTGGTTTACCCGTTTAGGGTAATTCATTCTTGCCCTCTGTTTGTCCCCCCCCAAATATATTCATATTTTCCCTTGAATGCTCCATCCCGGAATCAATCAGCGGGAATAATGAAGATGAGCTCTTTCCTCTCTGCTTTCACCCCCCCCCCCCTCTCTCTCTCTTTCTCTCTTTCTCTCTCTCCTCCCCTCTCCCCCTGTCCCTCTCTCCCCTCTGCTTTCGCCCTCTCGGCCTCTCTCTCCGTCTGTCTTTCCGTCTCTGTTTTTCACCTCACCAGGAAATTGCAGTCATTATAATGTTCAATTTACACCCCATCTCCTGCCCCCCCCCCCCCACACACACACTCAACTTCCTGCGTCATTCAGTTGAATGTTATGCTTCAGTAACAGTAGGTGGTTTGAGCTGGTCCTTCATTCTGGTCTCTCTCTCTCTCTCTCTCTCTCTCTCTCTCTATTTGGAGTAAGATTGCTTAGAGTAAATAAATTACATTTTAGCACACGCACCTTTACTTGCTGCTGCCGACGCCCAGAAATGGGGGATGTGGTGCTTCGTCCCCTTCCTCTTCCTCGCCGAGTCGTGATTTATCGGTAGCGGTCTCTGGGCACGCAAAAGCTCGTCTGGCACGAGGCCAACATTGCAGAAGCTTTTAGAGTTAATTAAGTCTTTTTAATTCCCCTTGTCATCCCGCTTGTTTATTGTTGTTTTGGAAGCAGTTTTGTCAGAGTGTGAGAATGTGAGTGTGAGAGTGTGTGTGTGTGTGTGAGAGAGTATGCACGTGTGTGCTCAGGCACGCACCACGAGGAAGCCGATGCACATATTCTCCCTTTGGAAATGCCATGTCTGAATTGCAGCGTTTTACTGCAGCTAAGTCAGCATTTTTGGAAGGAAATGGAGACCTTTATTCAAATGAATCAGATTGATTTTCTTAAAGGGGGGGGGGGGGGCGGCTATGAAAAATGAAAGTGGTATTGAAGTTGACGTGGGACCCTGAGTGCACCTTGGCTCATTTTTAATTGGAACTCAATAAGCAGGTGGCCAAAATCAAACGCCTTTGTCTAAAACACTTTCAGCGTAATTGCCTTCGTAAATTCTCCTCCTGTTTCCCAGTTGCTGAGCATGACTGGGAGCCTTGCCTGTCGTAAAACATTTCTTAAAAAGACTGCGATTACGAGAGGGTCGTTGCTGGGGAAAAAAAAAAAAGTACTTTCATATTTTTTATGCATTTTAAAATATTTATTCTTTTCTTGTTCACTGTTTAGCAGCACCCATAGAACCCCAAAGCAAGGGTAGAATGGAATGCAGCAAAAATTCTGCAAATGCTAACCCTCCCCCCGATGTGTGTGTGTGTGCGTGTGCGTGTGCGTGTGCGTGTGTGCGTGTGTGCGTGTGCGTGTGCGCGTGTGTGTGTGTGTGTGTGCGTGCACGCGTGCGTGCGTGTGTGTGTGCGTGTGTGTGTGTGTGTGTGTGTATGTATGTGTGTGTGTGTGTGTGCGTGTGCGCGTGCCTGCGTGTGTGTGTGGGCAGCTGGTGGGCCTGTGCGTGCTGTGCGTGGGGATCTACGCGGAGGTGGAGCGGCAGAAGAACCGCACGCTGGAGGGCGTGTTCCTGGCCCCCGCCGTGGTGCTGATCCTCCTGGGCCTGGTCATGTTCACCGTGTCCCTGGTGGGCATGGTGGGCTCCCTCAGAGACAACAAGACCCTGCTGCACATGGTGGGTGTGCGCCCCCCCCCCACCCCCCCCACCTCCTCACCCCCCCCGCACGTTCACGACGTGACTACTGCCGTGGTAACCAGCTCTGTTCCTGGAGATCTGCCATCCTGTAGGGTTTCACTCCAACCCTAATTTGGCACACCTGACTCTACTAATTAGCAGCTCAATATGATTGCCAGCTGTTGAATGAGGTGTGCTCTGTTGGGGTTGGAGTGAAGTCCGACAGGATGGTACATCTCCAGGAACAGGGCTGGTTACCGCTGGTCTACCGATACATTTTTAAAAAAAACACTTCCTGTTTAAGCAGGTCCCTTGGGTGCATCATTTTTGTCATGTTTTTCCTAGACATAATCTGTATTTGTGTGTGTAGTTTTGTATGTATGTGTACTTCTTTGTATGTGTGTGTACTTTTGTGTGTACTTCTTTGTGTGTGTGTGTACTTTTGTGCGTACTTCTTTGTGTGTGTGTGTACTTTTGTGTGTACTTCTTTGTGTGTGTGTGTGTGTGTGTACTTTTGTGTGTACTTCTTTGTATGTGTGTGTACTTTTGTGTGTACTTCTTTGTATGTGTGTGTACTTTTGTGTGTACTTCTTTGTGTGTGTGTGTACTTTATGTGTACTTCTTTGTGTGTGTGTGTACTTTTGTGTGTACTTCTTTGTGTGTGTTCCTGTGAGCTCTCTGTTTTGCTCTGGGTTTTGTGTGTGCCTGTGTGCGTTACCCCGTGCCTCTGTCTCAGGGTGTGTGTGCCTGTGTGCGTTACCCCGTCCCTCTGTCTCAGGGTGTGTGTGCCTGTGTGCGTTACCCCGTCCCTCTGTCTCAGGGTGTGTGTGCCTGTGTGCGTTACCCCGTCCCTCTGTCTCAGGGTGTGTGTGCCTGTGTGCGTTACCCCGTGCCTCTGTCTCAGGGTGTGTGTGCCTGTGTGCGTTACCCCGTCCCTCTGTCTCAGGGTGTGTGTGCCTGTGTGCGTTACCCCGTGCCTCTGTCTCAGGGTGTGTGTGCCTGTGTGCGTTACCCCGTGCCTCTGTCTCAGGGTGTGTGTGCCTGTGTGCGTTACCCCGTCCCTCTGTCTCAGGGTGTGTGTGCCTGTGTGCGTTACCCCGTCCCTCTGTCCTCAGGGTGTGTGTGCCTGTGTGCGTTACCCCGTCCCTCTGTCTCAGGGTGTGTGTGCCTGTGTGCGTTACCCCGTGCCTCTGTCTCAGGGTGTGTGTGCCTGTGTGCGTTACCCCGTCCCTCTGTCTCAGGGTGTGTGTGCCTGTGTGCGTTACCCCGTCCCTCTGTCTCAGGGTGTGTGTGCCTGTGTGCGTTACCCCGTGCCTCTGTCTCAGGGTGTGTGTGCCTGTGTGCGTTACCCCGTCCCTCTGTCTCAGGGTGTGTGTGCCTGTGTGCGTTACCCCGTGCCTCTGTCTCAGGGTGTGTGTGCCTGTGTGCGTTACCCCGTCCCTCTGTCTCAGGGTGTGTGTGCCTGTGTGCGTTACCCCGTCCCTCTGTCTCAGGGTGTGTGTGCCTGTGTGCGTTACCCCGTGCCTCTGTCTCAGGGTGTGTGTGCCTGTGTGCGTTACCCCGTCCCTCTGTCTCAGGGTGTGTGTGCCTGTGTGCGTTACCCCGTCCCTCTGTCTCAGGGTGTGTGTGCCTGTGTGCGTTACCCCGTGCCTCTGTCCCAGGGTGTGTGTGCCTGTGTGCGTTACCCCGTCCCTCTGTCTCAGGGTGTGTGTGCCTGTGTGCGTTACCCCGTCCCTCTGTCTCAGGGTGGGATGAAGCTTAATGAGCACTCTTCCTCTCTCCCGGCAGTTTCTCTGCGTGCTGTGTGTCCTGCTGGCTCTCCAGGCCCTGGGGCTCATCGTCGCCCTTATTTTTGAGAAGAAGGTAAGCCCCCCCCTACGCCCCCCAACCCCCCCCCCCCCAAAACCACCCCCCCACCCCAATCCTGTTCATTACTTTTACTTCCATATGACTCAAAAGGCTTTGCAGGCTCGTAGAGACCCAGTCTCTGATGACCATTGGCTTTAATACAGCCCCACTTATAAATAAAATTCCTTTCAGCTTTTATGGATTAGCTGTCAATGTATTTCTCCTGTCTGTCATATTCACTCAACCCACCACCCCCACCACCCAACTCTGTCTGCGCAGACGATCGCCTTGTTTCAGAACAGCATCCGCGAGGGAATCAAACACTACTACGATGACCTGGACTTCAAAAACATCCTGGACTTTGTGCAGGAGAAGGTGAGGCCAGCCGCTTGCTTGCTGCTGCCCGGTGCTGATTGGCTGGGGCGCAGAGGGACAGGGGGACAGGGCTGCTGATTGGCTGGGGCACAGAGGGACAGGGGGACAGGGACACTGATTGGCTGGGGCGCAGAGGAACAGGGGGACAGGGGTGCTGATTGGCTGGGGGACAGAGGGACAGGGGTGCTGATTGGCTGGGGCGCAGAGGGACAGGGGGACAGGGGTGCTGATTGGCTGGGGCGCAGAGGGACAGGGGGACAGGGGTGCTGATTGGCTGGGGCACAGAGGGACAGAGGGACAGGGGTGCTGATTGGCTGGGGCGCGTGAGTGACAGGCCTAGCACGGCGAAAAACCGGAACAAGCAGACCGTAACCACGTCGGTTCGTAAATCTCCCTCTCTCTCTCTCTCTCTCTCTCTCTCTCTCTCTCCCTCTCTTTCTCTCTCTGGCACTCGATCCCTTTTCACCGTATGGAAGCGACAGCCCGCTGACGCTCCCTGGCTGCAGTGGTGACGCGTGTCGTGTGTGCGGGCCCAGTATTTCTGTGCGGCCCGTTTCTGTGCCAGACCTGTTCATCTTTTCACGTTGGCGTGTATTTTTTTTTTTGTTTATTTTTTTTTTTTCCGCACCGTCATCAGCAGTTTTCTGGGCTGTGCTAGATCTCGGCGAAACGAGAGAGAACAGCAGGCCGGTCCGGCGAAACTCGACGGACCGCAGCGGACGCTTCCTTTACCGTCGGTAGTGTTTCAGCAGCGTCGCGTATTCGGCAGTAGAGTTTAAAGTGGAGGTGTTCACTGAGTTCTGGGAAACAGCCCCCCCCCCCCCGCCCCCCCGCAGGTCCCATTCCTCTCTGTAATGCCCCCCCCCCCCCCGTCAGTATGTGCTTACTGAGGCCGCAGGAAATGGGTATGAAATTGAAGCCGGGGGGTTAGAGTAATCCTGGAGACGCGGGATAAGAGCGCGAGGACTAATGGGGTAAAATTGCCAGAACCTGATGCAACTTATGCTGAGTCACTTCCTCAGTCTCCCAAAATTTGTGGATAGTAATTTGAAGCTGGGACAGGTGTTGTTTGGCCTGATATTTATTTCTCTTTTTGTCTCTTTCCCTCTCTCTCTCTCGTTCTCTCCATCTCGGTCCAGTTCTCCTGCTGTGGAGGGGATGAGTACAAGGACTGGGGCGTCAATCAGTACCACTTCTGCAACGGCAGCGGCCCGCTGGCCTGCGGCGTCCCGTACACCTGCTGCGTGAGAGGCCAGGCAAGTACCCCCCCCCCCCCCGTCCGTCCGTCCGTCCATCCGTCCGCACCCCGTCCTGTCCGGGGGAGCGTTTGGCGCCAGCAACGCCAGTTTCGGTTTTGTTTTCGGGTTTTCAGGGGTGGGTCGTGAGCTTGCCCTGGGCAGGTGGTCCTGAGCTTGTTGGTTTGGTACTGGGGCATGCGCTGGGGGGGGGGGGGGGATCATGGCTCGGACAGTAGCCAAAAACCCAATCGGATGCAAACATCCCAGAGCTAAAAAATAGGACCGAGACCCGACAAAATCACACCTTTGGACCCCGGTGGGCTCAAGGTCAGGAAGCTGACCTGTATAAAGCCGCCATTTCACGGTCATCCTCCTCGACCAGGACGTTAATGCCACCGCAATACCTCCTGCCTGGCTGACCTCTCCTCTATATGGGGCTGGATGGGCTTACGCAATACAGGCACTGTTTTGTACGTAACTGTGAATCTGTAGGTGGTATTTCCATTTGGGGGGGGGGGTAAAGTAAAAAAGCCAATAACCTTTAATAGAGCTGTGAAGAACTTGTTCTTTATTTTTCATTTTAAAAAATGAAGTCAGCTTTTCCAAAATAAATAGCTGTGGTACCTGACCAGTCGCTGGTATGTCATAAACCCAGGTCAGTGCTCGTAAATCTGGGGGGATGTCCATAAAGCTAGCTGTCCCCTATCAAACTGTGGGAAAAAAAGACACTGTCGGTTGCACTTTTAATTCTAGCTAGAATGATTTTATCGAGCTTTCTCAGCTATCGTATACAATGCAAGAAATCTGTGTCTTTATTACTTGTCGTTTATTTGTATTGTTTTAGTCACAACCCCCCCCCCCCCCCATAAATTTAGTCTGTTTTACATTTATTGTTGGTGTTCATGAGGACGGTTTGCAAAATTAATTAAAAAAGCATTACTCCCACATTAATAGGGCACTTACGTGGCCTGGTTTTATATGACGTAGTGCTTTCCCAGTGCCCTGTATCTGTGGAGGGGTAGAGGATGAAGGGAGAGGGAGACTCACTGGCGTAGTGAATGGATTTAATTGGGGTCAGCGTCCGTTTGCCCGTCAGTCACTCCTGACCGAAGTTAAGAAGTCCTCTTCCTGTTGCGGAGCGGGTCGGTACTCAGGCAGAACCCGCACCGATGAAGTCGACGAACCCCGCGACGCGCTGGACAGAAGGACGACCGAAAGGGAGAGGTTGTTGGGATGGATACAGGATGACGGGTCATGAATGCTTTTTCTTTCTTTTTTTTTTTTCTTTTTTACCCCCCCCCCCCATGATTCTGCGGCTGCCGTGTCCCGCCCGTGTTGTGATGCTCCGTCGCGGGCGAGATGGCTATTTCACGGCCGGTAATTCTCTGTCGGAAATTCGCCTGCGACGGGGGTTAGGACAGCGGGCGAAGCTTCGGAAGAAAGTAATTTATTTTTCTCGGGTGGCAGGACGAAAGCGCGTATATATTCATCCGTCGCAAAACAATATCCGATTTAGTTATTTTCTTAACGGCGTATCGGAGGAGGGATAATCGAGAGGTGTTTAGAGTGGAAACGCTGTCTGTCTGGTAGGAAATATTGAGGTTTTTTCCTGTTGATTGATTTTGTTTTTCCCCGTGTTAGTCCTGCTCCTCCTCCTCCTCCTCCTCCTCCGTGCGGGGAGAGCTTGGCGCTGTTGGGGGTTGTTCGCTCATGATTTTTTTGCGGGAAAATGAAATGAAACGGCTCTCCCGGGCTTCCCTTCGCCCCGCTGAGCCGCCGCCGCCTCCGCGGAGCTCGCTCAACCGCCCGCTAACTCAGCTAACGGCGGCGCCGCGGAGCTCGCTCATCGCGGCGGGACCGCCCGCTAACTCAGCTAACGGCGGCGCCGCGGAGCTCGCTCATCGCGGCGGGACCGCCCGCTAACTCAGCTAACGGCGGCGCCGCGGAGCTCGCTCATCGCGGCGGGACCGCCCGCTAACTAGCTACGCGCGGAACGCACGAGAGAGAGAGACGGTGATTTAAACGGTAAAGTCTGCTTCCTCTCCCGCTGCCGCGAGGTCACTTCCTGTTTCAGCGGCTTCCTGTTGAAGGGTTGGAGGCGCGACGCGTACAGGCAGGGCGGGAAACTGGCTTTTTCGTCCAGTGGCCGCTGTGGCCGGTGCCTCCCAGAATTCACGGGCCAGTTACACTGTTTTACCAGACAACATGGGTTAGGTTAGGTTATATAGAATAGAACAGGAGCTCCTAGTGATGGGCGGTTACCTGCCTAAGTGCTGGTGGAGCAGACACACTCACCAGCCACAGATAACATTGGCCTGCGTTTGGCTGGTGGCTGGTGTTAAATATCTATATGCCTGCATGTCTATATGTTTGTATGCGTGTACGTGTCCGTACTTGTGTGTGCGTGTCTGTACGTGTATGTGGGTGTGTGTACGTGTATGTATGTGTCTGTACGTGTGTGTGGGTGTGTGTACGTGTATGTATGTGTCTGTACTTGTGTGTGTGCACATGTCTGTGCGTGTCTCTACATATGTGTGCTCGCTAGCTCATGCACGTATATGTCTCGTCATGTCTTCACTTGTCATTTTCTCTCCCTGTCCTCTCCAGGTGGGGGAGGTGGTCAACACTCTCTGTGGCTACAAGACTCTCAATCAGGAGGTGAGAATTTCACGCCTCGTTATCAGCTTTGTGAAAAACGCACTGGAGTTTAGAGGACGTCTGTCAAACAGACTTTCAAATCCACTCTCCATGTCACAGGGTTTTTAAAAATAATAGTAATAATTTTAAATTTTTTTGGCAAGCATTAATTTTCCCCACAGGAAGATAATGGACGTTGTCATCTAAATAGAGTCCGCTTCAGGTTGTAAAAATTATAGTGCAAATCTTTTCCCCCCTCTCTCTCCCTGCTCCCTTCTCTCCCTCTCTCCCTCCTTCTCTCTCCTTCTCTCCCCCCCCCCCCCCCTTGCAGCGTGTGGATCTGGATGGACTGATACACGTGCGGGGCTGTATTCACGCAGTGAACCTGTGGATGGGAGACAATATTGGGATCACAGTGGGGATCTGCTGTGCTGTGGGCCTGCCACAGGTCAGCCACTGTCGCATACACACACACACACACACACACACACACACGCACACATACACACACACACACACATTCACACTCACGCACACATACACACACACACAGGCACACACACACACACATACATGAATGCACATACACACACACACACACACACACATACATGAATGCACATACACACACGCACACACACACACACACGAATGCACACACACACACATACTCACACACACACATCCACACGCACGCACACACACACACATCCACACGCACACACACAACCACACAACCACACACACATGCACACTCACACACACACACTATCACATGGAATCTTACACATTTATGCAGACACTGTAACGCACTCACAATCAAGAATGTGAACAGTTGCATACATGCATTTATTAGATGTTCTAATTTAGATATTTGAAGGAGAAATGGAAATGCTTGGAAGTGCAATGTCCCGTCACTTGGGGCGATGACTGTCCCGTCCTGGCACGGGCCGCCCCCTTAGCCGACAGAGCAGATGTGGCCGCGGCTGCAGTCCTGGGGGGGCGGGGGGGGGAGGGCACTCATTTTCGGTCCTCTGCAGTCCCGTCCAGTGTCCTGCTTGCTCATCAGTATGGTCTTTTCGGGTTTGGTGTTTATGAGCATTTTATCTGCCTCGTAGATCAAAGAGCAGAAGGTCTGGGGCGGGGGTGGGGTGGGGGTGGGGGCGTCGGTTTAGCGGCCTGTAAATCTCCGTCTCTCCCGCTGGTCCTGTGCGGTGTAATGAGATTCCCGCCGCAAACAACCACCCCCCCCACCCCACCCCACCCCCCCCACCGGCCAGGCTGTTTGGAAGCCAGTGTGCTCTGAACCCGTCTGGTCCAGGGGGCTTCTTAAACACCGTGTCCAATTTGGTGCCGTTATCCCCGTTGATTTACTGCCGCCGATGATAAAACTGTAATTGCGAATGAATTTTTTACACTCTGCGCGGATCGTGGTTCGCCCTTCCGTTTTTTGGCGGTTGATGGGTCGTGCTGAGGGTCTGTGTCGAGCCCGAGCGTCCCCCCCCCCCCCCCAGGCTGTGTGTGGGCTCGCTGTGGGGCCCCGTCCCGTCCCGCACACCATGGCCCCTTTGTGCCCACCCCTGCCCTGCGGGACGGTAGGGGCGTGCGTTTCAACCCCAATCGCCATGGCGAACCTGCCACTGCTACCTCAGGTGCCAGCTGGCTATGCGTCCCTCTCCACTACAAAAGCCAAAAGACAAGACCACTAGTCTTAGGGTTTGATGTAAAATCGTATTTCTGTTACTTTTTCTCTTTTGCTTAGTAAGACAAAAAGTTTGCCAGTGAGGCACTCGTTTCAAGATTTACTAACTGGGTTGGAGCATTTCACTTCTCGAGCAAAAAAAGTAACTTAAAAAGAAGAGACTATTTTCTGCTTGGAGGGCCGGGTGGGGTGGGTGGGGGGGATGGGGGTGGCGGGGGGGGGGATAAAGCACTAAAGTGCTGCTGGGTAATTATTCCGGTCGCTGCTGTGACTCGCCTCCGCGTTCCGCTGCGTTCGAACCCCGGGTCGCGTCCGGCGGCAGGTTGTTAGCGCTGAGGAAGCTGCGGGGGGGGGGGGGGGGGGGCGTGTGTGGAATAATGGAGCTGTAGCATGAGGCTGGCAGGAACCGATTGCAGAGCACAGGCCAGGCACCCCCCCGGCCCCCGGCCCCCAGCCCCCCGGCCTCGTGATTTGGGGCCTCGCCCTCTCTCCCTGTCTGTGTTCTGCAATCGGCTTTAATGGGCTGCTGAGTTCTATCCGTACCGGAACACCGAGGCACAGTTTTGCATCAGGTGGAGATGGACGTACTTTGCTCATCTGGGCTGGGCAGGGAATGGCAGGGGCTCGATTTTCAGTGGTAGGGGCGGCAGTGTAGTATAATGGGTAAGGAACTGGTCTTGTAACCTGAAGGTCACAGGTTCGATTCCCAGGTATGACACTGCCGCATGGCTGTATAAATGGATGCAATGTAAAAAACATTATTTAAAAAGTTGTGTAAGTCGCTATGACCCTGTGTTATATGACTGTGCTGTGCTTGACCCTGTGCTGTTGCAATGACCCTGTGTTATATGATAGCGCTGTGCGCTGACCCTGTGTTATGTGACTGTGATGTTGCTCTGACCCTGTGTCATGTGACTGTGCTCTGACCCTGTGTCATATGACTGAGATGTTGTTCTGACCCTGTGTTATATGACTGTGCTGTGCTCTGACCCTGTGTTATATGACTGTGCTCTGACCCTGTGCCACTGCTCCTCCTGCAGTTGCTGGGGATCGTGCTCAGCTGTGTGTTCTGGAACATGCTGGTGGAGATGAGCCAGTCGGCGGACATGGTGGACTTCCGCCTGCTGAAGAGGGCCGGGTTCGAGTACGGCGAGCTGGACCTGGCCGGGGCGGGCTGGTGCCTCTGCCTGCCCCGCGACGGGGGCTACCTGCCCGTCCCGGCCTCCGAACCCCAGTCCTGGGCCCCCGAGCCGTCCCGCCCGGACCGCCGCCCCGTCCGGAGACAGCAGCCCCTCTACCGGGCCGGGTCCCAGCAGCTGGGTCCAGGACGGGGGATCGGAGTGGACGAGGTGGACATCCGGGCCTACTGAACCAGGCCGAGAAGGGATTAAATTACGTGTCATTTTATTATTATTATTATTATTATTATTTTTTTTTTTTAATAATGTCTTTAATTTAATTTTCTATTAATGTTGTTGTGTCCGTCCTATTGCACTAATTGTTAGACTACAGACACAAACAATCGACAAATGAGGGATAAATTTACCAAAGGGACATCCAAGAGGGCGGAGCATAATGATATGGCACTTGATGTGAGGGAGTTGTAGTTTTTTATCCTGGATTTGTGAGTTCCCGTGTTCTTTTTAGATGGAGAGCAACGTTTGAAGTCTGATACTTTGATAATTTATAACTGAATTTCCTAATTTTAATTATTATTTTTGTCTTGTAGCATTTTGGTTTAAAAAACAAAAAAAAAAAACATCTTAAATGTATTTGCCTATCAACATAGTATTGGGTAATTTTAATTTGTATCATTATAAATCACTTTTTTTAAGGTCTCGTTTTGTTTTTCTATTGATGATGATGATGATGATGATGATGATTCTGAAAGTCCTATACCTCAGGCTATGCTAAAATGGCCGACTGTACTTGAGGAAATTTACAGGTACTATAATTTGAGCTTCCTGTAGACGGTTGAATTCGTTCTTTAATTTTGGTCACAGGCAATCGCTGACCAGGCGTCGTATGCCATCTGTATTTAGCTGTAGTGTAAATACCATGCAACAGTGATGATGTTTGTAGAATTGTTTCTAATCGTTTTTGAGCATTGCTAACTTATTTGTTCAGGATGAACAGGGATCTTTGTGCGTATTTTTTATTTTATTTTTTTGTATGGAATAACTGACCCCTTTTACAGTTTACAGGAGTCGCACCATGAGTTGTGACTCCAACGTTTTTTAAATGCGATTTTTTTACTGTGGGTTTTTTTTTTCTTTTTGCAATGAAGAAAAACACTTTGGGGTGGGAGGGGGGGTCTAGGGGTGGGGGTGGTATAAAAGCTATTCATGTTAGAAGACTGACGATATGTCCATGGTTGTCTGAAATTTTGTGAGTGTAAAGTTCTAGAATTAGCAGAACACTACTGTCATAGCCAATAAATGCACATGGGTTTGAACTCTTGGTTTTTATTTTCTTCCTACTTTAATAAAGGAGGTTGCCATGTTTTGTGCAACTGCTCCATACAGGCCTCAGTCATACTGTACAAGCAAGATGTGCTACACAGACTCTGGAATCGTGCTTTCTAAACTGTGGCTTGGAAGGAGAATATACACTACTCTCAAAAATCCTCACAAAACTATGTGTTTCAAAATGCCGTGCTATATAGCACCATATAGACCACATAGACATCTGTGCACCCAAGAGCTTTTATATTCCGGTAGGTATTTATGTTTATCAAATGAGGGTTTATCAACTGTTACCTGGAACCCCCGACTGTGTGCTACTTTAACATAGTACATACTCAGTTACTACTTGGTCTGGCATAGCTCTTTTCTTCTGCTACTGAAACCCTGTGTAAGTGGGTTGTATTCAAAGTGGTCGTGAATGCTGATTGGTTGACACACCGGTTGCTTGTTCTGTGGAGGCAAGACTTCTCGGTGACGAAATATGATGGGCAAATTATGAAAAACTTATTTGTTGTCAAGAATTTATTTGTTCAATCTAAAAATGAGTAGTCCTTTATTAGCATAAAATCTAACCTCTTTGTTACTGATGAAGTTCAAAGAGCCAGTTCTAAACTTTGCTGTCATTGCCAGCTTAATAGCGTTTAGCTAAGAACCTGTTCAGGCTATATTCACTTCTACAGAGTAGCCTACATAGTGTAGCACTGAAGAAATTCACAGCGCTGTTATCGACGCAGAGCGGGTGCTAAAGTCTGTTTTACATTTCAGTTTCGCTGTTGAAGTGTATGCGGTGAATTTAAGCTCGTATGCCTGCGTACAAAAAACTATAGTGATTAATTGCAGCTGCGTTTCCCCTCGAGCGCGAGACTCGCTATGTCACACGTCTATCGTAACCGCGCTAAAACTGCAGTTTCCGACATCTTACTTTAAACCATCAAACCATTGATGGCTTCTTGGTTATCCAACCGAAGCAGACATTAAAGGGAATGGATGGATGGTGAATGGGTTGTTAAACTAGATTATATAGACACTGCGGGAGTCACATATTGCCACTGCACTCCGTTCGAGATAAAGAACACACAGGACTCTATCTCCAGCCGGCGCAGTAAGGAACTTTTGTTGTTGCTGATATCTTTGTGTGAACGGAATTTGCTCCCGACTATATTCATGAAATGGCAATTCGCTTTTATTCAATGTGTGCCATTTGCCGGAGCTCTGAACTTATTTTCCTTGTGGATAAAGATAATGTTATATCTGCTTGAAACACGCGCGGGCGCGCGCACATACTCTCACTCACACAGACACACCACACACACACACACACACACACACACACACACACACACTTGCTCGCACACACATACGCAGGATTCTTATTCGTGAGTTCCTCCAACGTCTCTCCTCTATTAGCCCTGTGGGTGATCATGTGACCAGACCCTTAGCCCATAAAAAAATAAAATAAAATAAAAATCTATGACTACAAATGTAGCTGAGTGAAGGGTGGTCTGTCTTTACTCACTAAAGCAGAATGCGTACAGCGGGGCCGTCCAATCTTATCCAAAAAGGGCCGTTGTGGGTGCAGGTTTCTGTTTTAGCCCAGCACTACGACGGCTGATTTAACAAATTAACTAATCATTCAATCAAAACCTTGGTAATTAGAATCAGGTGTCTTAGTGCTGGGCTAGAACAAAAAAATCTGCACCCACACCGGCCCTGTTCGGATGAGATGGGACACTTCTGCTGTACAGTGTATTACAAATTTTCTTTGATCACAAAAAAAAAGTTTGACCACTGATTTTTGCTCATCCTAATGTAACCACACCTATACCCCCATTGGTTTCACACTTACCTATACCCCATTACTGTTCGAACACACACACATTGTGTGATCTGAAAAATGTCATGCTGTGTGTCTCTCTATTATTGTCTGTGAGTCGACACCAGTGTGCACTAGTGGCAAGTGACGAGGAGGATTTCAGACCAAGACTGTTCACGATTGTTCTATGGCAGAAGGCATTCTTCACCTGTTATGGGTAGAGGTGTGCAGCTTTGCAAACGCAGCAGAACGAGTCTCGGGCTACACCATCTTTTATGTGCCGCATTTCTACAGTGATGTACATCCCCACGCCACGGTCCAAGTGCTGCACTGTACTGCCCTGTGATTTACTGTGCTGGCATTTACTGTGCTATGGGTCGCTGTGCTGGGGCTTACTGTGCTGATTGACTATGCTGAGGTCGACTGTGTTATGAGTCACTTGTGCTGGGGTTTACTGTGCTGATTCACTGTGCTGTAAAGCGATGCGCGTTCTTGTTTTTTATTTATTTATTGCTTTTTAAACAGTGGTGTGATATTGCAGAAACGATATTGAGTGTTGCAATTTTACCATGGATGGTTATGTCAATATGCGGTTACTTAGCCTACATTAAAGTGGTAATGATTGATAAATTAGTGCCAGATGACATCATTTAGATGTATTCAAACTGTATCGTTTTTTTACCCCCGTTAACGCAACATGCAGAATTTCACCGGTGTGTTAGATAGTGTTTTGATGCACATTTTCGTGCACAAAGAGAACAGCTGCCTTCATAAGGCTCCACAGCTCTCCTCTCTTCCCTCATCCCCCCATCATTCCTCCTTCCATCTCTCTCTCTCTCCCTCGCCACAGGAGTTGTGGTGATTAAGAAGCAGCGTGTGGAATAATTGCAGGAGTCCTCCATGGGAGGAAACGAACTGCATACAAATGATGGGGGGGGGGGGGGGGGGGGGGGGGGGGGGGGGGGGCGGCCGAGAGTTGAAAGTGGATGCGTCTAAATCCTAATGATTATGTTAATCGCGCGGTTGCTAATGCTATGCATAATTACAAAGGTCGCGCTCCCAGCGACGTTCCAAGGGCAACGTTTTCGCTGCTTTTCAGATTGATGGAGATGGATGGATAAAATTGAGCGGTGAGGAGAGAGAGAGAGAGAAGAAGCGAGGTCTAGGTGGATCACCGCGGGGGGCCGATCGACGAGGACCGCGGTGTTCCGTGTCGCGATGTGGGCTGGGGGTCGTACCGAAGACTGACAGCATGATGGATGTATAATAAGCGAAGAGCATTCACCCGAGGTAAATATTTGAACCCGTGCCCCTCAGAGACTCCAGAGACGAACGTGACGGTGTTACTAGTCGTCTAAAGGCGAAATCGCCCCCAGCTAAGAGTTAAAGTCGTTATTTTGAACATGAATCCCGTGTCGCCAGAGAGCGTTGTCACGGTAACGATGGCCTGCTACAAGGCCTTGGCTTCACTGCACCGCACTGCGCATCCTAGCGAACTAGCCGAGCTACACCCACTGCACGTACAGGCCAACGTCGGCGATAGGAAGCTGTGGCAGGCGATCCCCCGCAGGAATCGTGGCTGTGGATAAGAACAATAAAATGGAGACTTTCCACTTTAACTTTGCTTGCATGTTTATCAGTCGATTCGGTTCGGTTCTCCCTTGGCCAATCGAGAGCGCGCTGAAAATTGGAAGGCCGGCATGTGTGCCTGCCTGTGTCTGTCTTCTCCTGATTAAATTGTCACCCTGTGCTTGGAGCAGCTGGGATGTGGCTTGGCCCAGGAGCCCTGACTCCTTCAAAGAAATAATTTCACAGTTGAGGTTCCTTGACCGACCGAGGGCTAGAAGTGTGACTTCGGCTATTTTCCATTGGGCAGCAGCAGGAGGCCGTGGGTTCTGTCGTGATCGGTAAGGCTGGAGGAGCATCGTTTCGTTTCCTGGGTAAAAGTGAGACCATCACCTCGTCTTGAGGGAACGGAAAGGCACTCATTACCATTTGAGGAAATTAGCGTCCGAAAGTACGAGTTTAACTCTCCTACTCTCAGATTGCAAATTGGCCAAAATTACAATCACGTCCTCTTTTTCAGTCTCTAGGTGCTCGCAGAATCTTTATCATCAAGCCCATTCACACTGCAGGTCTTTTCTCAGACACACAGTCCTGTTCACAGTCTAGTGTGAAATTCACTACCCAGCTTGTACATATTTCTTACAATAACCAATAAAGCTACAAGGCTGGAGTTTGGGAATATATCCATGGGTATTTAAGATCAATTGTTATATATTATATATTACAGTACATAAGCCTCTTTTAGGTGCATGTGAAAATAGACTGTTTTAGTTGCATGTTAGAATAATCTCTTCTAAGAATAACCTGTTTCAGGTACATATGTGACTGCTCCCTGACTTTTTACTTTCACTTTTGTCAACGGAGCAGTCCTGTCCTGGCCAGGCACAGGGATAGGCCTTAGGGAGGGGTGAGGGCAGGTGACACTGTTTTTGTGTGCCTCGGAAATGTGTCTGAGCGTGTTTGTTTTTAAAAAAAAAAAATTAAAAAAAAAGATTTCTCACGCACAAACGTACCCGTTTGATGTTCAGTAAACACCGGCTGTCTCCTCCCCCTCACTGCTGGACCAATCACTGCGCGCACCCGTGGGGCACTGTAGCTATTACTGAGCCGTTGTGATGGATAACCGTGTATCGAACGATGACAGATTAATGTAATTTAGGATGGGATATCCGTTCTGTTATGGAACACTATCTTCGCACACACGCAGTTGCTAGTACTACCTGAAAGTAAGACGTGATTCCTAACCAAAAAAAATAAATGAATCGATGAAACATTAATCTTGAGGTGTGGCAGTGCCGCCAGGGATTTTGGCCCCCCTGAAAATATTTCACATTGGGCCCCACCACCCCGGGCCAACCCATCACTGGACAATTACCGTAATCACACCATGTTTTTTTTTTTTAGGGCCCCAGTAAGTCAGGGAATTGTCCTAACCCCCACCCTCCATATGGCACCACCTGCAGAGGGTGTGTCGATTAAGATGGAGTTGTTTGTTTCTGCCTGTGTGAGTGTGTGTGTGTGCACGTGCATGTGTGGGTGTGTGTGTGTGTATATGAAAGCGTCTTTGATGACATTGTGAATTCTGCGAAATCTATATCTCTCTGTACCCTGGGCACAAATGCTAATGTATCAGTTCTGAGAAAGTGTATTAATATGGATGCGGACAAAAACCGAGCCTTTCCCCCAGATCATTTCGAGGTTTAATTAAAATGAAAAGTCATCATAATCATTATTTCCATATGCATGCAACGGAAGGGAATAGAAAGCATTTGATTAATACGTCTCCGACTCTGAATATAAAGAAGTTGAAGTTGAAGTAAATGTTTTTCTCTAGGCCTTTCATTTAAAAATGCAAGTGACGAATGAAATGTTTGCCCTGAATATCGTTTGATTGCTTGTAAACACGAGCGGGAGGATGAAGAGTGAGGAAGCTATTCAGTCCAAAGCCGCCAAGCAAACTAATAGGCCAAATAAGAAGGAAGGATTGGGTGCATTCAGATGCATTCTATTGCTCAGTGCATCGTTCAGTGCATCATTCAGCGCAAGCCCCGAAGATCGATGCTTTGAGGAGACGGATGGAAAACAAATATCATGATGCAAAGAGCCAAGATGGCAGCTAGCTGGTTAAAACTGGACAAGATGGCTGTGGATAAACGCATGTGAAGCATGCAGCTGCACACACACACACACACACACAAGCATGCACACACACAGACATGCACACACATGCATAGATACATGAACACGCACACACACGCGTGTGCATACATACATGCGTATACACGTGCACACACGCGCACACACACACACGCACATACAACAAGTTTACGTCAAGGTATCCTAAAGTAATATTGTATGTAAATTTAATCTCTGTGACATCTCGTTTCTCTGAGTTCTGATGGTACTTCACCAAAGTTGTCTTCACAAGACAGGCCTCTGAACAGGCATTACTTCAAATACACCGCAAAAACCAAACACTAGGCTATGTGAATCTTTACACATATTTTAATCTTACATTTAGACTTTAAATCTTTTTTTTATTACTTTTTTTTTTGCTAAAGACAAAAAGATTGTTAATGAGGTGGGGCAGTATGACTCATTTTAAGATTTGCCAATGGGGTAAGACTATTTCACTCGACAAGCAAATGGGACTCCATTTAAAACAAGTTCATATTTTCTGCTTCAGTGGAAAAACAATTTAAAGTCTCATTACGAGACTAAAACACTTGTTAAGACAGACATTTTTGCGGTGCATTCGATTACTTTATTTGTTCGCCCACCGGATTTCATTTGGGCAATTTGTAAGGTTAGTTTGCTCCCAGCTTTCATTTGGAAGTGTTGTCGTAACGGACGTAATGAAGGGCTAAAGTGGCCTCGAGCTTGTACGATGTGCAGTAAGTGCTGCATGACCTCACTGCAAGCTCTGATGCAGCACCTGTTCCAATGGGTCTGCGATGACATCTTGTGGAAAGACGCAATCGCGTCTTCTACGTTGTAAGTCACCCCGGAGTGTCTGCTAAATTAATTTACTGTAAAGTAATCATATCGGTTTAGCTTAATGCGTATGTTCAATCTACCTTTTCATTTCTCGGTCACCTTGCTAAGCTCCCAACACTCATATTCGTAAATTAAAAGAAACGCGCACGAGTGCTCGAAGAAATATGAGACGTATTAATGAGTAGGCTAGATGCTCTTCTCCAGGGTGACTTGTAGCATTTCTCCAGTCGTGATTCAGTTCAGAACACCGCTCTATTACTTCAAGTCCTTCCGTCACTGTCCAGCCAACCTGAGCCATCTGTGGCCACGTCCACGCCCAGCTGGAGAGAGACCTCATACACCACCTTTCTCTCCCTTTCGGCCGGTTTCCTGCAGTCTCACTCGCCGATGATGGAGCTATTCTCCGTGACTGTTCCGCACCGTCGTCATTCCGGCTCTGGCTGTGTGATCGCTGACTGTGTCGCAGAGTGAATCACATTTAACAGCCGGTTGCATTTCTGACTGTTTAATCCCTCACATCGAAAACTTATTTTCAATTTGTTTTTTTAACTGCTTTAATCTCCTTCATGCTTTGCTCATTATCGTGTCAAGCGTTCCTTCTGAGTCACAACAAAGCACTACTGGACGACGACGACACTAACCAAGAGGTCATTTGCCTTTCTCTCTGTCCTGAATGGCCACCATGTTTATTAAATCCTGTTAATTAAAATATAATCTTAGACTTCCTTTAGCCATCTCCTCATTAATCCCCCCCACCCTCCACACAGGGATGTAAGATGGCGGTGTTCTGTAGACGGCGGATTAGCTGCGGTCAAACACACACATTTGCTCGCAGCCTCTGCTGACCTCCTGTTTCCCGTCCACTCGGTCTCGCTATCGTTATCGCTATCGTTCTGCTCAGCTTCCGCTAATCCGCTAATATTTCAGCGCTATCGGCTAGCGGCCTTGACCGCCCGGTCTCCCTCACACTGATGCTGTGCCGATCTGTCAGTGTTAATTCGGAAACTTTGCACGGACGGGAGTCCGAACAGTCAAGCGAGACGATCAACATCGAGAATGTCGGCACCAAAACATTTAATAGTTTTTATTTGAAAATGAAATAATATACTTCCGCAGTTGACAGTTGGAAACTGTCGTGGAGCAGTGCACTTCTCACCAATCAGGATTAGAGAGGAGAGAGAGGAGGCAGCATTTGGTCAAATTTGGGTTTTGGGAAGAAAAATCAGCTGTGATCATGACTGTAAAACCTAATGGATGGTTTCTCCCAGTGTCCTGGTTGCTGTAAGTTTGAAACCCTGGTACAGAGAGCAGAGAAAGCAGAATCGGTCCGCACACACCTGTCCATTGATCTCTCTGGCTTGTGGTTTGCATTCAGCTCACCGGTGAGAGAGAGAGAGAGAGAAGGCTGTCTTAGGTTAATAAGCCCTGGCCTTTTCAGGAGAGCTCTTGGTTTTATTTCCTGTTGCAGTGGCTCAAAAATCCCTTCTCGGGTGCCCAGAGCCGGCGGCCATTGCGGCTCAACCAGGTGCGCAAAGTAAACCTGGAACTGATTGATCTGACCTTTCTGTGTGCGCTGCAGAACAGGCTGTAGGGACGCCACCTGTCCGGTAACCTTGTGCCATCCCTTGTCGTTTCAGTTAATGGGGTCGTGTGCGATTTATCTGTCCCCTCACCACGCTGAGCCCCCCCCACGCCCCCAACCCCCACTCCCATGTCCCAGTGTTCCATTATCCAGTCATTCTGCAAACCCAATACGCCATCAGGGAGAGAGACGGAAGGGTGCAGATACCCCCATTCTCTCTCTCTCTCTGGGTCCTGTGAACGCCCTGCTCTGCACAGACACACAGGCGTGGCCACAGGTGACTGCAGAAGCTCGCCGGGCCTCTCCCTCCTCTTACCTGCCTCCGCTCAAACACCTGGTGGTAAAAGGTAAGGAATTCTCTCTCTCTCTCTTTTTGTCTTTATTCTGCACGGTTCTGAAGCGTCACAGCCTGCTGTCTGCTTGATTGATTATCAGCTGTTTGCCCCACAGGCATCGAAAGCAAGGGTGCGAGCTTTGCTAATATTAAACATGAGGTAACAACTATGCTGTGAAAAGTTGATGACTGGCTTGTCCTGTGAGTGTCAAACAGCCAATGGAAGGAAAATCAATCTTCCGCAGAATATGCATGAAATATGGTAATATGAAGATAATAAGATTGGATGGATATTGTGTGGATGATTGGATGGATGTGTTTAAAGTACGAAATATGAAATTATTATTCTAAACATAATGTAATGTCATTGGAATCGAAGCTCCTCGCTGATTAGCACTTTTAACAATATGCTGTAATTGCTGTAGGGTGTCCAGTAAAACTAGGAAGTGATTGCGATAAATTACAGTCATTATTCACAGCTGCTTTCAGCATATATTCTAATGTCCTATTATAATTAAGAAGCCTTAATTATTGTGTGTTGTTGAAAGTTAACGTCTTTTGAAAATATGCCGCATGGCTGATTGTTTAATGTTAATTTTCAAGCGGCTTATTATGGCCTCTGTGTGTGGCTTAAGATAGTGTATGTGTGCGTGAGAGAGACTGTGTGTGTGTGTGTCTGTGTGTGTGTGCGCATGTGTCTGTGTGTGTGTCTGTGTATGTGTATTAGCGTGTGTGTGTGTGCGTGCGTGTGTGTGCGTGCGTGTGCGTGTGTGTGTGTCTGTCTGCGTGCGTGCGTATGCGTGTGTGTGTCTCTGTCTGTGTGTGTGCATGTGTGTGTGTGTGTCTGTCTGTGTGTGTGTGTCTGTGTGTGCGTACGTGCTTGTGTGTGTCTGTGTGTGTGAGCGCTTGTGTGTACGTGCGTTTGTGCGTACGTGTGTGTGTGTGCCTGTGTATGTGTGTGTGTGTGTGTGCATGCGTGTGTGTGTTGTAGTGTGTGTGTGTGTGTGTGTGTGCCTGTGTATGTGTGTGTGTGTGTGCATGCGTGTGTGTGTTATAGTGTGTGTGTGTGTGTGTGTGTGCATGCGTGTGTGTGTGTGTGTGTGTGTGGTTCAGCAGTGCTCTCAGCCCCTCCGCTTTTCTGAGGCAAAGTGCCTTTTGCAGGCTTATTGATCCCAGCGCCTGCCCTGCCGCCCGCAGGTCCGCCCGCTGCGTGCCAGCTGCGTGTGAAGGGCATCGCAGTGACGGGCCTCATTACGCACACAGGAAACAGCGGAGCCGGGAGGGCTCGCCGCTGATCACTCTGCCCTCAGCGCACTTTCGATTAAACCCCCGTCTGCTCAACGCTCACCTGCGTCCGTCCGCTAACGCATCGCAGGAATCTGCGTTAGAAACAGCGCCGCCGTCGGCACAGGAAGCTCCGGTCCGTCTGCGGCTTCTTTTTCTGTGATTATAACACGGAGTCCTCTCACCCAGTGCATGCTGGGATAGGCTCCAGCACCCCCCTCCTCCGTGACCCTGACCAGAATGAGCGGGTATAGATAATGGATGGATGGATGAAGTAAGGCCAGTGACATATTTACTGGAAGGATGTCATTGGTCAGTTTACTTCTGCTCTCAGAGCAGGTGAACTATTTGGTTTGTACCGGTGAAGTACTATGTATCTCAACATAATGTACATGACAACCAGTGTCATGAGGTCCTGTCCACAACGCTGGTCTTAGAAACCAGCGACCAGAATAGATGTTGATGAATACTATGCATTCCTAGGGTTAGTACATCTTTATTACAGTGCTGGTACAGTATGTGGCTTATCGTGTAGCTCAGTATGGTAGTGGAAAAAACCATTGCATTGTTCACAGTTTCATAAAGCATTATGTTTTAGCGAAGGCGTATGCTTGGATTTTGGGTCTGGGGTGGAGGTGTTGACCCGGCAGGGGTCATGGCCGTTGGAACCTGTTTAGTCGGGGCACATTCGATTATGTTTAAAACAGTGGTTTTGTTCTGTCCATTTACTGGGTGATTGCATTTTAAAAAATGGTGTCGCTTATGGGTATCTGGGCCATTTCCCATAATGCCATTCTGTGTGGGGGTGAAATTAAGGTGAGGTACTTAGTGAGGGTCACTCAGCACAAGCACCCTGTTCCACATTTTCAGTAAAACATCTTTCCACTCAGTTTTTTTCCGCTGCCTAATTGTTCGGCCATTGATCTGTGAGGGGGCGGAGCTTGACGCCGCCAGTCAATTTGCCACTGCGCATTATGTTCACATGATCCCGGGCTCGCGGTTGCCATGGCAGCGTTGTTATGGTGACAGGTTATGATTATGTTCCATTAGTGTCCATCAGACTGTACATTTTCAGTGCGCTGGCTCCGCACCTTCATGTTTGGGTGGAAGTTGTAGATCGTAGACTTTCTGTTTCTCCTGACCGAGCTGAAAGAGAGCTGAAACTTTTTTTTTTTCGATATTATTCTCACGTAAGTCGTTTGCAATTTGCATGCTTTTTTCCCCCCTTTCTTTCTCCCCCCCCATCTCTTTCTCCCTCTTTGTCCCGTCCGTCCATGTCTGCTCGCCCGCCTCAGGATGGACCACGAGGAGCTGGAAGACAGAAGAATGGGAAACGCCCGTCTGCGGTACGAGGAAGAGGAGGGTGAGCCTTACTCAGGGGTCGAGGGGACACTGTGGGTTTGGGGGGGGGGGGGGGGTGTGCGAGGGGGACTGGGGTTCCATTAAGGCAGAGCACTAATATCATTAGAAATCGCATTGATCCTGGAGATTATGTCAACCGGGACATTCAGATAGAAGGGTGAAATGTGTTTCAAATCGGTTAGCAGCTGTGAGGTAGAGTTGGAAATATAAGAGATTTCTAGCATTGGTGGTATTAGGAGTATTGAGTATTAGGAGGAGGGTTGAATATCTCTGCTACGTGCTGCTGGTGCTGTCTGTTTTATTGAAATGAAGCTTTTTATCTCTCAGACCTTAGCTGCACTCACCGATAATTGGTGTTTTTATTCATAGTTTCGTAAAATTAGGTAGGCACTATTGTGTTTTAAAATGATCCCCGTAAAACTTATGCAATGTGTGTGGCCCCTTTCTCTCTCTCTGTCTGTCTGTCCCGTAGACCATCAGTCCATCTACATCGGCGTGCCCATGCCGCGGGGGTACAGGCGCAAACGCCGGCGTCGACGCTCCATGTCCAGAGACAAAGGAGACCGGGATCGGGACCGGGACTGGGACCGGGATCGGGATCGGGACCGGGAACAGCAGGATCACCCGGACGGAGATGAGGGGGAGCGATTCCACGGTGACGGAGGAGGAGGACTGGATCCCCTCGAGCAGACCCCTCCCCCTGACATCAGCCAAACCGGTGAGTCAGTCTGTGCACTTTACCATGGAGGAAAAAGACTAAAGTCATTACGCTGATCTGCAGTAATATAGGGTGATGCAAATTAACAGACACTACGAGTAACAACATGGTAATTATGGTACAGCACTGCTCAGAAACAGGGGGCGAACACACACACACACACACACGCACGCACATACGTACACACACACACTCTCTTTCACGGTGAGGGCGAGCACCATATGCCAATATACCATACGTCACATGTCATGTGATTCATACGCATTTGGGCGTCATGTGACCGCACTGGGGGAGATTGAGCCATATCGATGACTGCTGCATCATAAACAGTTCTGTCAATAATTATGAGCCATTTCTGACACAGTGGAACTGAGCATGTGCAGTAGGGAATGGTGTTCTGAGAGTGGAACTGAGCATGTGTAGTAGCCAATGGGGTTCTGACAGTGGAACTGAGCATGTGTAGTAGCGGACGGTGTTCTGATAGTGGAACTGAGCATGTGCAGTAGCGGACGGTGTTCTGAGAATGAAACTGAGCATGTGCAGCAGCGGACAGTGTTCTGAGAATGAAACTGAGCATGTGCAGTAGGGGATGGTGTTCTGAGAGTGAAACTGAGCATGTGCAGAAGCAGATGATGGCAGGGTCAGTGCAGCTCTGGGCTGGGATTGGCGGCATCAGGAGCCACAGCCGCTACAGGACATGCTAATCTGCTACAGGGCAGGGCTAAGCTGTCCAGAGTGGATTAGTACCTGTGTGAATATAGGCCAGCTCACTAACAACACAAACTGCTCACTTGATAATGGGCCTTCCCTCAGGTCATGTGGGTTTGGAATCAGCATCGGGACAACCTGTTAATGTATTTAATGTGATCTCTCAAGGAAAGGTAATCGACCTGGCCCAATTTCGGTTGTTAATGAAGGTGGGGAATGTTTATCGGCTAAGTCGTTTTTTTTTTAGTGAATTTTTAATATAATTAATTGACGACATCTAGATGCTTTATCACTTTGTATGCTGAGAGCTACTTTCACGGAGTAGGAAAAAAATGGCATTTAAATGTATTTTAATTTGACTTTGCAGCGCAGCAAAACAAAATAATCAATGTGGGGCGGCAGGGTGGGGGGGAGCGGGGGGGGGGCACTGTAACTCAAATTCATAAGCGCTCCTTCTTCATAAACTATTCCTTTATGAGCGGCCAGCCATCTGTTAGCACTGGGCAGGGCAGAGACAGTGAAATACGGCCTTCGCCAGCCGGGCCTCGAATCGATGCCTCTGATTGGTCGCGCCCTTTCTGGCCCGGACAGCCGCAATGCATCAGAGAAATTGGAGAACGCGAGCGCCAACTCCCTCTCTCTCTCTCTCCCTCTCTCTCCCTCTCACTCTCCCTCTCTCCCTCTCACTCTCTCTCGCTCTCTTTCTCTGTCTCTCTCTTTCTCCCTCTCTCTCCCTCTCTCCCTCTCTCTCCCTCTCTTCCTCTCTCTCTCTCCCTCTCTCTCCCTCTGTCCTTCTCCCTCTCTCCCTCTCTTCCTCTCTCTTTCTCCCTCTCTCGCTCTCTCTCTCCCTCTCTCTCTCTCTATCTCTCCCTCTTTTACGGTTAAGCCGCTAAGTGCGGGCGAGCGAGGGATGTAGAGAAAACGAGTGGAAGTGCGGGAGGTGTGTGTTCAGCGTCTGCTGTGGATTCGACTCAGAGGATTAGAGTTTGTGTTTGTGGCGTGTCTGTTGCCACGCAAGGCCCTTGCTTCAGGTATTAGCTTCTCAGAGGACATCTTTACACATTTTGTAGGTCATCCTAGAAAATGACTTAGGACACAGACTTGCCGAAGGAAATCACAAGTGCTGTCTCCGTGGCAACTCGTATGCAGAACCTGGGTTTGGTTGAATGAATAAGGGTTGCCGGAGGTTGCCAGAGGTGCCAGAGATGGCCGTTTTTCATGGTGTGAAATGGTTAATCAGAGTAGGGGTCAGTGAATAGTGTCGATGGGGGGATTGGGGGTCTCCAATACAGTCTGTTGATCTTTCCACTCAAGTAAGACCCCCCCCCCCTTGAGGGGGTCTGATAATTTGGACCATTCTTATATCATCCATCATCCTCACCTCAGAGGGGGGAAGCAATGCAGAGGCAGTCCCAGGTTCAGCTTTACCAGAGTAAGAAATGTTGTTCAGTTTTGGGCAGTAGTCTTCCACAGTCTCTGTAGTGTGCCCTGTACTGTTTGTTTTTGTAAAGATCCCACACTAATTTCCTGAGCTGAGTTTTTTTCCCAGGGTAATGGGCAGTGTACGGTGTGGCTCTGTGTGTGTCTCTGTGTGTGTGTGTGTGTGTGTGTCTGTGTGTGTGTGTGTGTGTGTCTGTCCCAGTGTCCCCAGCGGTCGAGCGGCTACGCTACATCCTGTGTGATGATGACGACGTGCCGACGCCCACTCTGTTCACGGAGATGGACACACTGCAGCACGAGGGGGAGGAGCTGGAGTGGAAGGAGTCTGCTAGGTAGCGTACACACACACATGCACGCACGCACGCACACACACACGCACACGCATACACACACACACGCACACGCATGCACAGTGTACATCCAATCAAGGAATGCGTGTCAAAGAGAATGACGCACTCAGTCCCTGCACAAGTTAGCCACTACACCCCCTACAAAGTAACGGCTATAACAGGACATCCATCAGCAGCCTGTCGGACCATGAAACGCCTTTCTGAAAATCCCCATCAGAAGCAGGGCGTTAAATGGAAGCTGGTCACCTTGAAGGCATTAGAATAGGATGTTTATCCCCCTTCCTTTGCCCGGCTTCTCGCTGTGGTCCCACAGGTGGGTGAAGTTCGAGGAGAAGGTGGAGGAGGGCGGGGAGAGGTGGAGCAAGCCGCACGTCTCCACCCTGTCCCTGCACAGCCTGTTCGAGCTGCGCACCTGTCTGCAGAACGGGACGGTGCTGCTGGACCTGGAGGGGTACTCCCTGCCCCAGATCGTGGGTGAGCCCCGCCTCCCCGGGTCACTGCCCACCTCCTGGTGCAGTCTGACCCCCCCCCCCCCCCCCGCGCTTCAAACTGCCACCTCAGCTCACTCCCTAACCCCCACAACCAAGAACCTGCTGTTTAACTGAACACATTCCATCCATCCATTATCTATGCCCACTTACTGTATAAGGGAGGAATACATCCTGGACAGGTCGCCAGTCCATCACAGGGAATTCATTCCAATTATTATTATTATTTTTTTTTATAATAGTGAATGTATTTCTATGCACTTATGACCTGGATCTGTACCCTGGTTTCAGATCGGCATAGTTATCTTATATTAGCACATATTAGTGTCTGGGAGTGCTTGTGTTCTCTTCTGCTAAATTGACGTGCAGTAAACATAACTTGGGGACACGTTGGATGATCGTTCTAAGCGGGGACATCTCTCTCCACACCCCCCCAGATGACATCATCGAGAGGCAGGTGGAGGAGGGCCTGCTGGAGCCGGAGCTGAGGGAGAAGCTGGTGTACGTTCTGCTGAGGAAACACCGGCACCAGACCAAGAAGCCCATCCACCGCTCTCTGGCCGACATGAGGAAGTCCTCTGGCTCTGGTGAGTGCCTTTCCCCCCCCGCCCACCTCCCAACCACCTGCTCCACCTGCCCATCTCCCATCCACCTGCTCCACCTGCACCACCTGTCCATCTTCCATCCACCTGCACCACCTGCCCATCTCCCATCCACCTGCTCCACCTGCCCATCTTCCATCCACCTGCTCCACCTGCCCATCTCCCATCCACCTGCTCCACCTGTCCATCTTCCATCCACCTGCACCACCTGCACCACCTGCCCATCTCCCATGCACCTGCTCCACCTGCACCACCTGCCCATCTCCCATCCACCTGCTCCACCTGCCCATCTCCCATCCACCTGCTCCACCTGTCCATCTCCCATCCACCTGCTCCACCTGCCCATCTCCCATCCACCTGTCCATCTCCCATCCACCTGCTCCACCTGCCCATCTCCCATCCACCTGCTCCACCTGCCCATCTCCCATCCACCTGCTCCACCTGTCCATCTCCCATCCACCTGCTCCACCTGCCCATCTCCCATCCACCTGTCCATCTCCCATCCACCTGCTCCACCTGCCCATCTCCCATCCACCTGCTCCACCTGCCCATCTCCCATCCACCTGCTCCACCTGCCCATCTCCCATCCACCTGCTCCACCTGCCCATCAGCACTTCCGCAGGGGTTTACGGGGAGCAGTGTGTCTGTGGCAGCGGCTCTGTCGAGCTCACCTAGCTGTAAAACGTGCTGCAATTAGCCCAGGTTACAGAGAGACAACACCGATTGGGCAATGAATCAGACCTGTCACGTCAATTCAGTTACTCCGGTCAGCCGCATCGATTCCGGGCGGAACGCAGACAAGGGCCTGCGTTCGGCCTGGAAACCAAATCAATTACACTGCTGTCCTAACTCCCTCTCTGTCTCGCTCATTACTTTTTAACTTTTCCTGTTTCTGTTTACTCATCTCCCCCCCCCCCCCCCCCCCACGCTCCCCCTCGTCCTCCATCTTAATTCTGTTGGCTCATCAACACATCTCTCCTCATGCATCACCTCTTTCCTACTTCTTTTCTGTTCTAATCTTCTGTTTGGGCCTGTCTTTCCTCCTCCTGCCCTCCCTGCCCCCCCGCCCCCCCCCAGGCCGCAGTCGGAGCTGCAGCCCCAGCCCGGGGGCGGGGTACAATCCATCCACAGAGGACCTGCGGATGAAGCATGGCAGCTATGGCCGTCTGCGTGAGTCTGCACCTCTCTCTTTCTTTCTCTCTCTTTCTCTCACACTCTTTCTCTCTCTAACCCTCTCTTTTTTCACCCTCTCTCTTTCTCCCACTCTCTCTTTCTCTCTTACCCTCTTTCTCTCTCTTTCTCATTCACTCTCACCCTTTTTCTTTCTTTTTCTCACCCTCTCTCTCTCTTTCTCATTCTCTCTCTCTCTAGCATAGACTGGCTCTTTTTTTCCTTTTCTTCTCAGTGTTATTCAGAGATGTTAAAAACCAAGGTAATAAAAATCGGCCTCTCCCTGGCCCGTACGATCTACCGTATACGTGCCCAAGCTTTAACGACCATCAGCAACGAATGGCTTGAATTTTAAAATGTCCGTTTACTGTGAACGTGTGACCCCCTTCGTTTCAGGTCACGCCCACAGTCGGAGCATGAATGACATCACAGACACGCCCAGTGCGGACCAGGTGACTCCAGACTCCTCTCCCACCAGCAGCACCCCCCCCCCAGGCTGTGAATAAACAGCCATGTAGTGCACCCAGAGCCAACCACACAATACAATATATAAGGTTTATTATATACACACACACACATTTATATATATGTATATATATACACACACACATACATACACATATATGTGAGTTTGTTTGTGTGTGTGTACATATTCATTTATACACATGCGCACACACACACACACACTCTCTTTCACACACACACACACTAGGCAACCCAGCAAAAGTCTGGGCTCCAAGTAATACTCATTTACGCGGTGCATCTGCCATATAATATCCAGCAGGAGCAAAGCTGCAAAAGTCATACGCTAATGAATAATCATGTATAGCAGTTGCCATTGAGCACTACAGCAGCCTGGCTATCTGTATGCGAGAGAGCGATCGCCCTCCCCAGTGTCTTCTGAAACATCTGCGGCGTGTCGGTTGGCTAGTTTGAGTGTCCTCCAGGAGCTCTGCAACAGCGTCTCACAACCTTTCTCCTCACGTGCCACACTTCCCAAATTTACAGAATCTCACGGCGCGCCTCTCTCTTGAAAGGGAGCGACGTGGTGACGTTGGTGTGACGTGTCAACAGGAGGCCCGAGTGTTCTTTTCCGGTTTTAATTAAGCGAAATTAACTTTAGTGGCATTCATTTCGGCTTTTGTGAACACCATTTGATCATTTGAGGTTTTTCAAGTTCGTTTTTCACAGCTGACCTCGCCTAACGGCACACCAGATTGCCACGGCACACCGGTTGGGAAACTGCTGCCGTACGTCTGTCCCAGCCCAAGAAGTTCAGCTTAGATTAATTACGTACATTTGCTCTCCGTGATCATATAACGGCAGGGCTATACTGTAATTAACAAGCGTATGCCTTGCAGCATTGCTCGAGAACGGAGCATACGGTGGATTCAGTACCATCGCTCTGGAAACGTTCACTTAAAACATTCACAGACATAATGAGCAGTTGCTGTGTCACTACTGAGCATGTGCGATACAGACAGAGGATGAACCAGAGGATGAACGCATATTGCAGGCAGGTAGCGGCATTCTAATAAAGGGTTAAATCGCGGGCAGTCGTTCGGGGGAAAAATAAGCGACTTTTTTTATTTATTTATTTTTTTTTACAAGAATTCAGTCGCTGTCTTGGGGGCCGAGAGCACAGTAATCTCATTTATAGAGAGAAGTCACTTTGTCTGCTGCTGATTTGCCTCACTTCCCCGTCTGCTAAATAAAATCAATACGGTCTTTCATTACTGTCGTCTGCTGAATAGATAATAACGACATTGCTTTTTTTTTTGAACCCGTCGTCTATTGTTACTTGTGCCCCCCCCCCCAAAAAAATAAAAAATAAATAAATAAAATAGCTCTAACTGTCATAACGTTTTTCATAACCGTCAGCTTCCCTTCAGATGTTTCGCCGCGCTTAGCCGAACCAATGAAGAACCGGAGGACGGAAGGATTATCAGTCGCCGAGAGAAACACAAACGTCCGTGTTTATCTTACTCGTTATTGCTTTTCTTTAATGCCCTGGTCTCCCGCTGTCTCGCCAGCCCCCCCCCCCTCTCCTATCGCTCCTCTTCCTCAGCCGAAGAACAAGTTCATGAAGAAGATTCCTTCCGACGCAGAGGCCTCCAGAACACAAACACAAATGTCTATGTTTTTTTTTTTTTTTTTTTTTTTACTCGTTATTGCTTTTCTTTAACGCCCTGGTCTCCCGCTGTCTCCCCCCACCCCCCTCCCCCCTCTTCCCCCTCTCCTCACACCCCCCCCCCCACTCCTTCCTCGCGCTCACTCCTCTTCCTCAGCTGAAGAACAAGTTCATGAAGAAGATTCCCGCCGACGCAGAGGCCTCCAACGTGCTGGTGGGGGAGGTGGACTTCCTGGAGAAGCCCTTCGTGGCGTTCGTGCGCCTGGAGCAGGCCGCCACGCTGGGGGGGCTCACCGAGGTCCCGGTGCCCACCAGGTGCGTCCCGGAGTGTCTGCGCAAGCTCTCGTTTCCGTGCCAGGGCTCTGCACTGCTCCCATTTTATAAAAAACTGACGTGTGATAAATGGAAAAATAATTTAATGGAGCACATCTGCTAATTGGGATGCATTAGTGTGCTCCTGAAGTAAAAAAAATACAAAAGTAACTTTTGAAAAAAACGTTAGTGTCGAGACCCTGTGTGCTGTTGTTTCATTATCCACCCTTATGAATGAAATGCAACGCTGTGTATTACAAACATGTGGATGATGACAAAAAATGTAATGATACAAATGTTTCACAGCAGTGTGTACTGTAAGTGCTGTCACCCATATATTGTTGCGATATCTTGATAGTATATTTTATTTTCAGTATTATCAAATATTTCCAGTGTACTCAGTTTCTGTAAAGGTACCTCCAGACTGAAAAACCCTGTTAAGAACAGGGAAACCTCTCTGCTTTCCTTGACCCTGACCTTTGACCCTTGACCCTAACCCTTGACCTTTGACCCCACCCACTCCCAGGTTCTTGTTTGTGCTGTTGGGCCCCCCGGGGAAAGCCAAGTCCTACAACGAGATTGGCCGAGCCATCGCCGCCCTCATGGTGGACGACGTGAGTGCCGGTCTGCGTCCTTCCCCGTACCTGGACAGGTGACCATACCTGTCCTGCACACACGTACGGGCCTGATTTACCGAAACCTAAAGAGCTGAAAGAACAGAGAGTAGAGTAAGAGAAGGACTACTCAGAGATACCGCATAGTAAGCTGTAAGGTGTTTTAGCACATGCAAAACTAATAACACGACCAATGATTGGTGCAAAACAGATACCATGACCAAGCTTAAAAGGTTTTGTATGGGCTAGAGGTCTTAGTGACAGGTCTATGTGTTAAGAGTGACAGGTACTTCACATAATTTCAGTATGGGATGACAATAACACTTTACATTACAGCTTACTATGAGGTATCTCCTTGTACTCCTTACTATGAGGTATCTCCTTGTACTCCTTACTATGAGGTATCTCCTTGTACTCCTTACTATGAGGTATCTCCTTGTACTCCTTACTATGAGGTATCTCCTTGTACTCCTTACTATGAGGTATCTCCTTGTACTCCTTACTATGAGGTATCTCCTTGTACTCCTTACTATGAGGTATCTCCTCGTACTCCTTACTATGAGGTATCTCCTCGTACTGCTTACTATGAGGTATCTCCTCGTACTCCTTACTATGACGTATCTCCTCGTACTGCTTACTATGAGGTATCTGGGACTACTTTGAGCAGGCTTTCTCTAACTCTATTCTCTGTTCTTTTAGCTCTTCGGTGATGTAGCGTACAAGGCGCGGGACCGCGAAGACTTGATCGCGGGAATCGATGAGTTCCTGAACCAGGTGATAGTGCTGCCGCCAGGAGAGTGGGACCCCAAAATCCGCATCGAGCCCCCCAAGAAAGTTCTCTCCGCAGACAAGAGGTAGGACGGACGACACAGGACCGCACGAGCGGCACGTTCGCTGTCAGCTGCCGGGGGCGCGGGGGGGGGAATGACTGCTGCCAAAATAACGTACTGTTCTCACTAAAAAAAGAAGTGCAGATGTTTCAGGATGGATTTTTATGATGTGAATGTGTTCATTGATTGAAAATAAAACAAAAACATGTTTCAGCACTTAAGCTGTCATCAGTTCTTGAAATAGAGGAATGTGAGGGAATAAATGGAGAAAAAATATAAGCGTAAATGGATCGATTGTTTCTCTGTCTGCTTAATGTCTTCTATTTGTTCAAGCGCCGATGACACCCAGAGCACTAGAGTATAATTTCCTTAAATTAAACATGACACAATTAAAAAAAAATTTTTTTTTTTAAAAGATACTGGGCTCATCAAAGAAAAAATATGACCGCTTCTAGGATGTACGTCGAAATAAAATCCTAGAAGCCATTTCTCTGACGAGTGCGATTTTTTTCAGAAATTGTATTTTACTCAACACTGGCGCCCCAACGAAGCAATTTCCTCTCCAGTTCAGTCGTGGGTGAAATGACTAAATTGGGCACATATTGGGCGCTGCGCTGAAGCATCTGAAGCAGAAGGCTCGGTGTAGCACCGGCACCGCCACTTAGCACCGCCGCTTTCTCTTGACTTCCTGTCTGCGCAGGAAGTCGATCTTCTCCTTAAACGAGCTGGGCCAGATGAACGGGGCGGCGGGCAGAGGTGGGGGCGTCGCGGCGGACGAAGAGATGCCCGCGGCTCACGAGCTGGGCGAGGAGCTGGCCTTCACCGGGAGGTGGGTCGGCTGCGGAATGTTCCGGAAAGAACTTGTGTGTGTTTTTCCTCTGTGTACCCTCGGTGCATTTTTATGGCGTGAACGTTGTGTGTTCATCTTCATCTCGCGTTTTAAAACATCTACACAGGGCTTTGTCGACCATCAGGCATCTGGAGATATATGGTTATTATTATTATTATTGTTATTATTATTATTATTATTATTATTATTATTGCTCTAAGATGGCAAAGTGAGGTTTAAGCAGGAACTCCTCAGAGATGTTCTTGTTTGGACATCCAACAATTTCGCGGGCGCTGGCATTACAAGTAAAAGGAGAAGACAAAAAGGTTTAAAAAAAACAAGAGCCCTGCTCACTGTGTTAAATGCTTTCATGCTAGTTTTAATGATGCGGCACAATGTCAACCTGACAAGCCCTCCTGGGCTACACTGTTTCTGAGCGTAGCTCATGTTCGTACCTGACAGAGAATTTTCCGAGTGGAGACGTTGCTGCATCGTTAAACCCGGTTTTGGAGAATTTAACGCAGGGTGCGGGTGTGTGCGGGTATGTGCGGCAGTGATGCTGACACAGACTGAAGACTCACCTCTTCAGATCGCACCATGGTTTCCGTGACATCCTCTAGATCAGGGATCAGCAACTCGCGGTCCTCGAGGGCCGAGAACTGCAGGTTTTCCACCCTCCCTTTGCCTGGGAGTCTGGTGTGAAGACAGTCTGGCCAATCAGTGGCACTAATTACCCGGGAGAAAAGAAAACCAGGGCTGGATTTGGATTCGAGGGCCAGAGTTGATGATCCCTGCCCTAGATAGCCTTTCTCTCTCTCTTCCTTTCTGTTTCTTTCCCTTTGAATAATGTTATAGTTTTAGTCTTGGAAAGATGATGGTGGTAGTGGTACTTTATTTATTTATTTATTTTTTGCACACAATTATGGATTTGTGCTTAGTTGAACCCTACAGCTGAATAGGAAATGTGCATGAGAGGTTAAAAAACCCCAGAGGGCTCATGCAAGGACCTCGCTCTTAGAGAACATCGCTAAACTCAGGAATTCAAACAGAATGAGCAATGAATAAAAGAAATATGAGAAAAAGAAGAATATAAAAAATAAAAAAGCATTCACGCATAGAGAATGTGTATGGAATGGGCTAAATATCGGTCTGTCCAAACAGATGTGTTTTTTTTAGTTCTTTCTCGAACAGGGACATCGATGAACAGTTTTTTAAGCGGTCAGGTAGAAGGTTCCAAGGACTGGTCCCTTGCTAAGCAACTGAGAACTGACCTTGAGTACAAAAGAGCATGGAGACTGGAGTACAGATAGTTATTTATCATGTTAGCGTTGATACATTGTCAGTTGTATTGATTGTTGTCATTGGGCCTCTGTGTCGTCTTGGTGTTATTGGCGTTTTTGTATTCCTGAGAGCTGGTGAATGTTAAACGGATTGCATTCATATAGCGCATTTTCAGGCAACAACTGCACAAGTGCTTTACAACGAGTGCCTCTCATTCACACACACACACACACACACACAAACACACACACACACACACTTAATCTCCTCCCCCCCAACCTGTTTTGGGACCATACGTAACATTATTTTGATTTTGAAATGGGGCCCGCATTTCCCACAATGCACCGAGGCAAAACTGTGCGGTGCTGCAGATTCTGCGGCGGGCTGGTGCTAGACGTCAAGCGGAAGCTTCCCTGGCTCCCCAGCGACTTCTACGACGGCGTCCACATCCAGTCCATCTCCGCCGTGCTCTTCATTTACCTGGGCTGCGTCACCAACGCCATCACCTTCGGGGGGCTGCTGGGGGACGCCACCGACAACTACCAGGTAAATTCCCCCCCCAGCCCCCCCACCCCCCACCCCTCAGGCCCACTCCATATCCTCCTGTGTTCATATGGATGACTTCAGAATGTGCTCAGTCAGTTACTCAACCAACCGATTGGCCGAATTTAATTTAATCGATGAATAGATTCGGCCGATTGAACGTAGCCAGGCTTGATTGCAGCCGGCCCTGTTGAATCTGAACCTCACTCATATTGAACTTTGCCAAATAGTCACCGCATGGTTTCTACAAGCCCATTTCTACAAGCACGCTGTGTGTCACTGTAGCTTGAATGCTGAGGCAGGAACTGAGACGAGGAGTTCATGCTCGAAAACCTGCCGGTTTGTCTGAATTAAAGCAGTTCTGCAAAGAAGAGTGGGCCAAAATTCCCCCGCAGTGTTTGGTTGCAGTTATTGCTGCTAAAGGTGTTGCAAAGTTCCCTTCAAGTCTAATATGGCGTTTTGTCTAAATATCTGAAACATTCAGTGTGACAGATATGCAGTAATAGAGGAAATCATGAAGAGGGCATGGCACTGGTAAAATGCTATTTACCACTGACAGTGATTTGATGATCAGGAAGACTGTATGTAATTATGCAGTCATCTACTGAAGGGATTGTACATGCTGAATAATGACAAAGAATGAGATTTTCTTATGAAAAGCTCTGTGGTGCTTTCTGGGCTTCGAATACGCAGGCCTACGTGTATTGAACAATTACTCTTTTCTCATCTTCAACTCTAAGCTCCAAAGCACCGGGCTGCAATAGAACAATTTAGTTCCGACAACTGGCGAAAATGGAAGTCCCCTTGAAAAATGTGAGCAATTTTTTCTGGTGTCCAACCAGAGATTAGAGTGGACCTGATGGAGTATTTGGGGGTAATAAAAAGTGTGACTCTTTTCGTAGGGTGTGATGGAGAGCTTCCTGTGGGGGGGGGGGGGTGTGGGTCTTTTTTAGGGTGTGATGGAGAGCTTCCTGGGGGGGGGGTGGGGCTCATTTTTAGGGTGTGATGGAGAGCTTCCTGGGCACGGCCTTCACGGGGACGATCTTCTGCCTGTTCGGAGGCCAGCCGCTCATCATCCTCAGCTCCACAGGACCCATCCTCATCTTCGAGAAGCTCCTGTATGACTTCAGCAAGTGAGCGCGGGGTCGGGGGGGGGGGGGGGGGGGGGGGGGGGGGGCAGGAAGACCGAGGGGCTCGCGCTTCAGTGGTGGAAGTGGGTCAACCCGCCGGAAAGCCTGCCACAGTGCTTCACATCTTAACACCGCCTAAAAAAAATAGTACAGTAGTACTGTTTCACCTGCTCTTTATTTAATCCCATCTCAACTGCCACACCTCTGTTGTTGGCTATTAGAGGGTTGTCGTGGTGATGCACAAAACTCTGGCCCACTGCAGGCTATGTTTTCTAGTTCGGTAGATTAAAGGCTGGTTCAGGTTAACAAACAAATATATAATAGATAAATAAATAAAAAGCCCACAGCTGACTTAAAGTGGTGCTGTTATGAAGTTTTTTTTAGGAGATTCTGACATTGTAAAATAGGGTTTTATAACTTCTGGCCGTAGCTTCTGGAGTGCGGAGTTGAAGCCCGGAGGGATTCGGGCAAAGAAGCTCGTAACCGGTTGTCATGACAACAGTAATTTAACAGTCATTTAAATTTAACCGTTGATTTTTATGTGGGCTGTGTGGATCTTTTAAAAGAGGAATGTGGTGTAATCTGCTGCAGCAGTTTTGATCAAAACCGGGTATTAGAGGGAAATTATTCTTTTTGCCTCAGGGATACAAGTCACGGAACCGTTATCGAATAGCACTCGCTTGCTTAGTTTCTGACTTAAAAGGGGCAAACATTCATCAGCAAGATGGTATAGTATGACAAGATAAGAAGTGCCACAGACCTTGGTCAAATACCTGTTTGTTTTGGATTCAAATACTTTTCTACGCTTTACTGATCTTGTCTGGTGTATTGGAACCGATGAAATACTCTCAAAAAGTGCAAACCCTGCCTTCCGGTCATATTGGCAGGCTCAGTTTCACCAGGCAAGATCAATAGAGCAAGAGACAAATATTTGAATCCAAAACAAATACGTATTTGACCCAGGTCTGAAGTGCCGTTGGTGTCTCCGCATTGTGTTGCCTCTGCAGTGCCTCCATTTTGTGTCTCTCAGTTTCCGTTCGTCCTTCTTCTTCAGGAGCAACCAGCTGGATTACATGGAGCTGCGGCTGTGGATTGGGCTGCACTCCTGCGTCCAGTGCTTCCTGCTGGTTGCCACGGACGCCAGCTACATCGTCAAGTACATCACGCGCTTCACCGAGGAGGGGTTCTCCAGCCTCATCTCCTTCATCTTCATCTTCGACGCCATCAAGAAGATGGTGGGCGCCTTCGCGTACTACCCCATCAATACCGGGTTCAGGCCCGACTCCGTCACGCAGTACAAGTGCGAGTGTGTGGCACCCGACCCAGGTCAGTCCCACCCCATGGGGGGGTGGGGTGGGGGGTAGTGGGGTTTGGCACTGCAAGCTAGAGGGCATTGATGATGAAAAAATTGAGGCTTCGCTAACCCAAAATGGCCGTGAGGTATTACAGGCTTACAGATGTGGACTCATCGTTGTGTTTGCGTGGGCGTGGAGAAATAATTTGTTTAGATAGCTAGTTTGTTGTTGCGCCACCTATCATAGAATTCATGATGCCCCACAGGATGGGTGTGGCTGGAACTTGAATTTCAGGGTACCGGGTTTTGGTGTGCGCTGCGCTCTGCGTAGGACTCTAGGTTATCAAGATGAGGCGAGTGACCCCCCAAAACTGGGGACCCTTTTACTTCAGAGACATGAAGCAGAACATCAGTGGCATTGTTTCCGTGAACTGAATTGCTCTTGTTCCCAGTGGTGGAAAATCCAGGTAAAAAAAAAAAAAAGTCCCTCCCCAGTATTTTGTTCCAATCACCTGGATTTGCTAAGTAGCTCAATTCTTCAGCCAAGAGGCAGAACCAATCAGTGAAATCGGCTGGCTGAGTTCACGGATGGAAGAATCACATGGTGGGACTTTTATTTTCTGAAACCTGGACTTTCCACCTCTGTTTGTTCCCTAGTGTCTAGAATCAGTATTTACGTAGCTGACCCCAGAGGTGGCATGCATGCATTCAGCACTGTACAGTGTGAAACTGTACACTGTAACTGATGGCCGATTTGACTATATTTCAGCACTGTGCTGTATATTTGGATATTTCACCATTTTAACTGATTTCTTCCATGTTTGTTCTTGCTGCACACACAATAATTTGGCTGCTGTCTGATCGGAGTGAGTATGAGTTTATATTTGGAGCTCCAGCGTGAGCTCTGCTAATCTGCCTTTTATTTATTCAGGCTCATCATTTGAAGCTTGAATAAATCCGTTTATACCCCCTAGACGTGTGTTTTTTGAAAAAAAAAACATTAATTTGAGACTACATTCGTTTTCTCTCCTCCTCTTTCATCCCTCCCTCACGTTCCTTTCCCCCTCTTTTTTTCTTCCTTCTTTTCTTTGCCTCGCTCCCTTTCTCTCGTGGTCTGCGTTTGAACAGTTGATTCGATGATCTCTCAGCTTCAGGGGTTCTGGACAACAGCACGAATCTCTCTGGGGTAGGTGCTGATATAGACCGTGTGCCTGTCTGCACTAGCCCCAGTAGACTGCCATAGTCTGCACAGGAAGATCTGTGGCAGGATGAGTGGTGCATGCACACTGTAAAATGTGTTAAATCAGCTCTTACAGAGTACATATGGTCCATATTGGACTCATATGTACTTTTTTTTGGAGTTTAATTAATACTGGACATTTTACTGTGTGGATAGAGTATGACCGTCTCCATAGTACCCCTGTCCAAAGCCAAAGGATGTGTGCGGCTTCGACATGAGAGATTTGAGTGGATGATGATCTCTTGATCTGAGCTGTTCTCCCTCCCCGTCTGTTGTTCTGGCCTCTCCTCCTTCACTGTTTCACTGTTTGATTCTTCCTTTTTTTTCTTCTCTTTTCTCTTCGTCCATTTCATGTCTCGAATCTCTCTTGCCATTTTTTGTTTTGTGTGGTCCCCATCCCCCCCTACGCTCTCTCTCTCTCTCTCTCTGTTGTATCCCAGTTGAACTCCACAGTCCTGAACTGGACCCAGCTGGGTAAGCAGGACTGTCTGAGGTTCGGGGGCGCCCTCTCGGGCGAGGCCTGCGGGTACATCCCCGACCTGGCCCTCCTGTCCTTCATCCTCTTCTTCGGCACCTACTCCATGACCGTCTCGCTCAAGAAGTTCAAGTTCAGCCGTTACTTCCCAACCAAGGTGAAGGCCCGAAGTAGGGAGGGCGGGGGCGGGGGGCGGGGGGGGGTTTGGCGTGAGGCATGCGTTATTTTCGGGTTCAATCAATCAAACTTTATTCGTGTAGCACTTTTCATACAATCAAATGCAATACAAAGTGCTGCCCATAATAAAACAAGATAAATATAAACAACATACGTAACAACGTAACAATACAACATAGAATAAAACAATAGAAAGTATGTGCAGACAGAGTCAAAACTGGAGTGAGGAAAGACTGGAGATTGAATGCACTCAGAATAATGCTCAAAACACAAGAGAGAAATAATCAGGGTAGGGTCAGATAAAAGTGAGATCAAATAGAATGAAACCAAATATGCTAAAATAAATAAATACAATACAGTACTTGATGAACACCCTAGAAACATGCATTTTTTCCTTGAGGCAAGATATTTCATAATGAAAATATTAGTTCGGTCTTTTCTTGCTTCTCTTTGTTTTTGGTTTGCATTTTCACGCCCCCGTACGTCCCAGCTCCGGAAGCTGGTCAGTGACTTCTCCATCTTCGTGTCCATCATGACGTTTGTGGGCCTCGACATGCTCATGGGGCTGAACACTCCCAAGCTCATTGTCCCGTCTGAGTTTAAGGTACCCGGGGGGGGGGGTGCTTTCTCATGCCTGTCTCCAGCTCCTACATGTGCAGCTGCTTGACTGTTATATTACAGTCCCACGAATGTTACATTACAGGAATTTAGCAGACACTCTTATCCAGAGCGACTTACACAACTTTTACACAGCATTTACATTGCATCCATTTATACAGCTGGATATGTACTGAAGCAATGCAGGTTAAGTACCTTGCTCAAGGGTACAACGGCAGTGTCCTACCCAGGAATCGAACCCGTGACCTTTAGGTTACAAGCCCAGCTCCTTACCCATTACACTGCTACGTGAATGTGTGCTTGTCTGACCCATGACACTTCGGTTCTCCTGCTGGTTCCTCTTTCTGCCCGTCCTCTGCAGCCCACGCGTCCGGACCGGGGCTGGGTGGTGACGCCGTTTGGGAAGAACCCCTGGTGGATGTACCTGGCCAGCTTCGTCCCGGCCCTCCTCGCCACCATCCTCATCTTCATGGACCAGCAGATCAGTGCCGTCATCGTCAACCGCAAGGAAAACAAGCTCAAGGTGCCGCGCGGGTGTTCGGAGCTGCTCTCAGTAGCGCTGGTCACAGTTCTGTGATGATGTCTGGGAACTCTGTCTGGGGATGCGAGTGAATACTGGACAAAATGGCTGGAGAAAATGTGACATTTCTAATTGTCATATTTGCTCTTGTTTTTCTTTTATACATTTTTCATCTATCCCCAGCACTCTACACAACCTGTCAAAAGTTATTGAAACCAGTGCTCTCATTCTTTTTTATTTTTTGCTGTGCCATTTTGAGACCTTTGAGTCCCACGCTTTGTTATGCTACTTAATTGACCGTTAAGGGACCAGCCACTTTGCTTGAGAGCGTCCCCCCCCCCCCCCCGCAGTGCGCTGCATTGACTCCCTCCCTCCCCCTTCCCTCTCTCTCTCTCTTTCCCTCTTTCCCTCTCTCACTCTCCCTCTCTCTCTCTCCCTCCATCCCTCTCTCTCTCTCCATCCCTCCCTCTCCCTCTCTCCCTCCCTCCCTTCTCCTTCCCCCCTCCCTCTCCCTCTCTCCCTCCCTCCTTCTCTCTCTCTCTCTCTCTCCCTCTCTCTCACTCTCCCTCCCTCCTTCCCTCCCTCCCCCTCCCCCCCTTCTCTCTCTCTTTCCCTCCCTCCCTCCCTCTCTCTCTCTCTCTCTCTCTCTCTCTATCAGAAAGGCTGTGGGTACCACCTGGACCTGTTCTGGGTGGGGCTCCTCATCGCCGCCTGCTCCTTCATGGGGTTGCCGTGGTACGTGGCTGCCACGGTGATCTCCATCGCCCACATCGACTCGCTGAAGATGGAGAGCGAGTCCAGCGCGCCCGGGGAACAGCCCCAGTTTCTGGGGGTCCGGTGAGGGACGGGACGTGAGGGGGGGTGGGGGGGGGGGGTCCGACAGAGGGGTGGGGTGAAACAGAGGATGCACTTGCAGCCATCACCCTGATGTTGTACAGTAGTTTTTTAATCACATCTTTTGAAATTACATTACAGGCATTTAGCAGACGCTCTTATCCAGAGGGACTTACACAACATTTACATAGCATCCATTCATACAGCTGGATATATACTGAAGCAATGCAGGTTAAGTACCTTACCTGTGACCTTTAGGTTACAGGACCAACTCCTTACCCATTATACTACACTGCTGCCCGTGATCTTCTGTAATCATACCTCACTTCTTAAGCTTAAGGCTTAGCCATAGCTTTACTGACTTAGCCAGTGCTTTACTGTGTGTGCTAGACTTGATGTTCATGGCTTTGGATAGCTGCTGCTACTTTATGACAGAATTGTACTTTATCTGACCTGTGTTTGTATTTGTTCCAGTGACCTTCAATATGCGCTTATTGTACATCGCTTTGGATAAAAGCGTCTGGCTCATGAAATGTAATGTAATGTCAAGGATGGACTAAAATGGGAGTGTAAAGATAGGTCTGTCTGTCCTGTCCTTCCGTCCGTCTGTCCACGTGCAGGGAGCAGAGGCTGACGGGGATCCTGGTGTTTGTGCTAACAGGTGTCTCCATCTTCCTGGCACCTATATTGCAGGTGAGGCTCAGGTACCGACAGAACAGAGTTGAGTTCACGAGCGGAGTTGAGGGCTGGTTCCATTTCAGTGAAATCAATTCAACACAGTCATTTAAATTCAGTTAATTCATTCAAATCCTCATAGAGATAGAAGATTATTGCTTCTTTTCAGTTCATTAATTGAATTTCAGTTCTTTCCCTTTATTCACTGAACTGACTCAATTCTGGTAATAGCTAACCAAGCAGTGATTATAGAAGATTAATTAAAATAGGATCATATTTAATAGCTAGTGTAATGTTGAACCTGAACCAAAGGCCAAGCTGTGTTTCTCTCCCTCTTTGTTCCACAGTTCATCCCCATGCCAGTCCTGTATGGAGTATTCCTCTATATGGGTGTGGCCTCGCTCAGTGGCATCCAGGTATGTGGGGGCATTATATATGGCATGTTTAAATAAGTGTACATCGTTGTTATCATGACAATGACATCGTCAGTGAAATGCTTTCCGGATAGAGAGAGATAGAGAGAGGAGAGAGAGAGAGAGATTTATTAAAACATCATTAGATTTGTTTTAGCCTTTTAATTCAGTCAAGATAGATGTGTTTTTTTTTTTTTTGGTTCCTGCGGTTTTAAATGGGAGAAAAGAAACCCCATTTCTGAAATAACCTCGCAGTGCTGTGAGCCCGGGTCAGCTCAGGTTGGCGGGGAGTCTGCGGGGTGAAATCCGTGAACAGACAGAGCTCTGCAGTGGGGGGGCTGATGCATTATTAAAGGATATGGTGTGTGACAGAGACTGGAAACAGGGGGGACTTGACTCATTGAATTGCAGTGTCGGTGTCGGTGCAAAAAAAAAAAAAAAAAGTTAAATAAATGCAGACGTTGTGAATTTTGCCTCGTAGTCATCATCGTTCGATTTGAAAATGAAAATTTGATCAGTACGAAGAGGAAAACAACAAATTTGATGTGAGCGTCCCTATACGTTTGCTTTCAACAGTGTAAATAACATCATTGAAGATTTTCTGTTGGAAAGGTTTTTTAATTTTTTTTAATTTCTGGTTTTAGTCTGTGAGTCCTGCGTGCCTGACCTGTGTGTGTGTGTGTGGTTTTTTTCGGCAGTTCTGGGACAGGATTAAGCTCTTCATGATGCCGTCCAAACACCAGCCCGACTACTCCTACCTGCGCCACGTGCCTTTGCGGCGGGTCCACCTCTTCACCCTGGTGCAGATCGTCTGCCTGGCGGTGCTCTGGACCCTCAAGTCCACCGTGGCCGCCATCATCTTCCCCGTCATGGTGCGAGCGTCAGCTCTGATCCATATCCATATTCATATATATATATATATATATATCCCTATATAGCAGTGGGAGCCAACCCTGTTCCTGGAGATCTACCATCCTGTATGTTTTCACACCAACCCTGATTTGGCACACCTGACTCTACTAATTAGCAGCCGAATGCAGATCGTTAGCTGTTGAATGAGGTGTGGCTTTGTTAGGGTTGGAATGAAAACCTACAGAACGGTAGATCTCCAGGAACAGGGTTGGTTGCCACTGCTGCATGGTACTATGTTTTCTGTATCCCTATCCCCTTATCTTCTATCCCTCTATCCTCTGTTGCTCTATCCTCTATCCCCCTATCCTATATCCCTCTATCCCTCTATCCCTCCTTCAGATCCTGGGGCTGATGGTGGTGCGGAAACTGCTGGACTTGGTGTTTTCTCAGCACGACCTGGCCTGGATGGACGACATCCTTCCGGAGAAGGACAAGAAGAAAGACGAGGAAAAGAAGAAGGAGAAGGAGAAGGAAAAGGAGAAGAAACCCAAGGGAGGAGAGGACAGCGAGGACGAGGTGAGAGAGCCTCGCGGGACGCTGTGTGAAAAAATCCCTTTTTCTCCTCACCTCGATCCCTCCCTCGAGCGGTGCCCGACCACCTCCTCTGATGTGTCCGTCTCTCTCTCTCTCTCTCTCCGTGCCGTTTCTCGTGTTGCCCGCGGTTACGGTCGGCCGGGTTCGTTCTCTTCTGCACGTTTAATGCTTCGGTACAGCAGGTGCCTGAGGGGGGGGGGGTGTGGGGGGGGGGAGCAGACTGGCCCGGCCTTTTTTATTCGACCCGTTCCGCACATTCCGCCCCCTGTCTCCTCTCGTTCCGCACGCGGCATCCTGATAACTGCCAATTTACTGGTCAGCACTGCTTTTTCTGGGGCCTGTCTTTTTTGTGTGTGTGTGTGTGTGTGTGTGTGTGGGTATTTGGGGGTATACTGGTGTGTGTGATTTTGTGAATTTTTCTCTGTGTTTGTCTTCACATCCTTAATGCTAGCTGTGCTTCTCTTTCTCCGGAGAGGAAGGCTCCCCCATTCCTTCCCCTTATGAATTCCTCAATGTCTCACTGTATTACCCCCCCCCCCCCTCACCCCCCAGACCTCATCCAGGGCCCCCAATCCTTCCTGTGAATGTTTTAAATGTGAGTACACTCTTCTCCACACCGTCCACACAGACTGAGTCAATTTTACGCACACTAAAGCAAATCTGTGGTGAAAATAGTAGGGGAAGAAAATGTCACACAGGACAGTAGAGCATTTTCTGAACATCGCTGTGCATTTATTGTAATATTTTGTGGTATTAAATAAATGCAGAGTGCCGTGGTATACATGTCAAACGAGACGCTGCTGGTTTGTGAATGTGTCTGCTGCCACCAACTGGAGCGTTTTAAAACTTTTCTTTATTCTCTCCTCTCCACGCTTTTTTCCTTTCTATCTCTCCTTCGCTGCTCCACACCTTTTTTTCTCCTTTTTTTTTCTCTCTCTCTCTATCTCCTTGTTTATTTTGGCGGTATGTGCACGCAGGAGAAGCTCCAGTCCTACTCCAACCCCTCCCTCAGTGACCTGGAGTCAGACCGCAGGTACAGAAACCCGACTCTTGACAGCGCATTTATCCAAAAAATACATTTATCTCTGTTCATTTTATCTGTGTGAAATATAGTGAGCTGAATGTGCGTTTGCGGTCCCCCTGTTTTGAGCCGTTTCTATGTTTCCTGTGAATCTCCATCCCCCAGCATCACTCTGCACCTGAAGATCTCCTGCCCTCCCTCCCCGGCCATGCCCCTGGCTCCGCCCCCAGGCAGGCCGTGCCCTCTGCCCCAATTCAAGATCGAGGTGGACTCCAGCTACGAGGACACTGACACTGACCACCACCGCCGTCGAAAAATGAGCAGCGAGACCACGCTGTAGGGGCACAGACGCTCCTGTGGACACTGAGCCACTGACCGTACCATGAACGCTGTAGATACTGACACTGTAACCGACTCCAGAAACTGTAGGTACTGACACTGTAACCGACTCCAGAAACTGTAGGTACTGACACAGCACTGACACTGTAACCGACTCCAGAAACTGTGTAACCGACTCCAGAAACTGTTGATACTGACACAGCATTAACCGTAGCGTACCACTTGGTGTTCTAAAAGGTTTGACCAGAATAATACAATTTAAGACAACACACTTCTTTTGAAGTGTCTTTCTGACATGTTGTAATGTTGTTTGTAACAGGGCATAAAACCATGACTTTTCTCCACTTCTTCCACTATTGTACAATTTAGGGGACTGACTACAGGCAAACTTACTCTTAGGATGTTTAGAATGTCCCCAAACTAAGTTTGTAAATAAAGTTAGATTCAAAAAGCTAAATACTCTATGATATTTCATATGATAAAACTAAATATTGTGTGATTAAAAGTATTGTGGTCCATCATTCAGTGTACATCTCATTTAGTTTAGCGAAGACTGAAAAGAAAAACGTAGACTGGTGAAAACTTTTTTTAAAATTATGTTTTATTTCAATTAAGTTAACACATATTGTACTGTTCATTTGGGATCAGCAGGAGAATGTCTTTAAAAGTGCATTTAATCGGTATACCAACTGCCATTTATAAGGTAGGGAAAGCAATTGCTTTTTTGTATGTTTTGTATATCACATAGCATCTCAACTGTCGGCTGATATATACTGTCTTCACGGTAGCTAAATTTCTTACCCCAGCACAAAATTACTGTAATTTTTTATATGCGTATTTTCTGCAAAGGCTGTTCTTTGTCATTATTATTTCTCTTATTCTTGTTATTACATTCATCATCCGACCAAAGGACAAGTTGTCTTTAGGTATGTCTGCAAGTGTAAAAGTGCAAAAAGGCACACAGTACAACTAAATTAATTATGCACAATTTTCGGTTACAAAGTGAATAGGTATCATGTTAATTAAAACAGCATAGACAACAACACAATTAGTCGGTAGGTAGCATCTGTTCACTTCTGTAACAATTCCGGACTCACACTTCCAAATTAGTGCACCATATGTGGCACCCGCCCTGGGGAGATTAAGAAGATTACGCTCGCAGCGCAATTAACATAAAACGGCTGTTCGCACATTGCGCATAAGCGGTAACTGAAATGTTTGCTCAGACGTGCTAATACTTTCTTACTCGTAGCACGCGGCGCTAAGTCAAGGCGCACGACGACGTATTTTGAAAAATTCCCGTCTGCGAGTCATCGGTGAAGCCGTCCGCGAAACCCTGGCTTTCCACGAGCCGTGGCTTCTTGCCGCACATCGGGCAGAGCTTGTTGCGCTCGCGCGAGGCGCGCATCCACACGATGAGGTTCCAGCGCTGGCCGGAGGAGATGCGCAGCGCGCCGTGCATCTGCTGCCCCCGGTGCAGCAGACCCTCCGTCACGTGGTGTTCCACCTCCGCGCACTCCGAGTCGCTCAGAGGAACCTGCGGGGAAATGCGCGTTTATTAATCCAGTGAAACTGAGTTAGCACCGGTTACTACTCCGTGTCATCAACTTAGCAAGCGTACCGGTACCATCGGCACCTGCGTCACAGGTAAACAAGAAAATAAAAGGGCAAAAAATTAAATACTCAATTAAGTATTGTTAGCAGAAACCAGGAGCCAAACTACCTCACCAGGGATTAAATAATGATGTGGCAAAGCACTGCTGAGCTTAACTGAGTAGCCACACCTCACGCCATTGATTTGAGTCACAAGGCAATGTGGCATCTAAATTTTTTTTAAATCCATGTTGTGATTTTGCATTTTCGGATAGAATTCTTTCTGGTGAAGCTCACTTCTGCCATTCACCAAAACAAACAAACAAACAAAAACAATTAACCGGTTTGCCACATCTTACGGTACACACTTGTCTCATGTCTCCAAAGTACAGGTTTCCCTCGGTGAACTCTTTGCCCAGGGAGACGTTGAGAGTGACCTCGGCGTTGTCGTAGTGATAGCTGAGATCCAAGTCCTCCTGCATGGCGTACTTCACCATGAAGGCCTTGTGGCTGTCGAGGCAGTGGCCCCCGCAGTCCGGGTACAAGAGCGCCGCCACGGGCCTCAGGTACTTCTCACGGAGAGGCGTAATGAATCCCTCATCAAACCCCAGCTCGTTAAGCAGGATCTGTTCAGGAGGAGAGGGGACACAACAAACGCAGGCACGGCAGACGCTTGAACTCAAGCACTTCTGGGGCCTGCATGCTGAGCGTTCTCATCTGCCGCTAACATGCAGATACGAATCCCCCAGCTGAACCGTGTGATTAAAGTCATCGTACCCCGTAGTTGTTCATGGTGTTGGGTCTGCCCTTTGGAGCCTCAGACTGCTCGAAATGCTCCAGCTCTTCGATCAACTCCTTACAGAACTTCTCACTGAACACAGGGAACCGATACACTCTTTTTGCTGCAAACAGAAGGAAACAATGGTCTTTACAATACAGGCCAACAAACTGGACAATTTTCATAGATTATATAGATCTCTACATTACAACAATTATCTACTGTATAATTGTTTACGGAAACTGTAGAGAAGTTAATTAACTTTTATCAAGATATTTCAGATGGTACTAAATCCAGCATGCACAAGATGGACTCAGAACAATCTACAAAGTCCTGCCGTTTTCCCCACTCACCTGGTAAGGGCCAAACGAATTCCAGCAAGCCCTGTTCACTGGCCCCATCTGAACGGCAGTAGTTCACGATTTTCAGAAATTCAGGCGCCAAGTAGGATTCCTGAGTCAGTGACAAGTAAATAAAAGTGTATCGTGTGATTTTGCTGTGGAATTGTTTTTTTTTTCCGACAGAAGCCTCGCTTTACCTGTAAGAAGTACAGCTCTTTATGAAGTGGTTTGTAAAGTTCTTTAATGGTGGCAGCTCTCTCTGCTGATTTCACGCAAAGCTGTCGGCGCCTTTCGACTTCTGTTTCAATCTAGGCGAAAACCAGTCAATGATCAGTCACAAAAGAAATGAATAAACAGCCCTGGTTTACACTATGTGAGACTCAGTATAACTACACAGCTCGCTAACCTTTTTAAGGACTTCCTGGAATTGTATGTCAGTTGAACAGCCACGAGTTGTTAAGACCTGAAAATATATTAACAGAAAACATAGTACCATACCGCAGTGGGTACATTACATTATATATAGCATTTATATACGACGTACAATAAGTGCTCATAGTAGTCATTTATAAAGTATACTTTGCAAATAATGTAATGGTAACACGAACCTCTCGATAATCTGTTCGGAATTGCTGCTCAGATATAAACCGAACATGAAGCTTGTATTCCTCTAGAAAAATATTATCCGTGCAAAAACAACTGCAGGTATAGAATTTAACCAGTTCATGGTCTTGCTCAGTTTGCATGGCTAATAATACGTATTCGCATGGCACAAAGCTGTTTCAGCCTTTCCGCGGAGTTGAATCGACTACATGAAGAGGTACTAATAATGTGCCTCACGAAACCAAATTAAAACGCAGATGTAGCAACATGCAAGTGCGCAAAGTTTCAGGTGGCTTGCTTTGTTTTTGTACAACCATAAATGTGTCCGAAGGAAACGTGAATTAAAAGGTATTGTGGCCGCACGATTGACGGTTGTAAGTGTTGGAACTTAAATGAAAGGGAGAACTGAAGCAAGATCCGCTAACAAGTGAATATTCCCTGATCTGAAATGCAAGATATGTGGGGAAACCGATCGCCTTTAAATATACGTTAAATTAGCTGGCAAAAAATGTTCCTGCATTACTTCCTGGTCCATCAGTAAATAGCATCCGGCTTCTCAATCGACACGAAAGACGGTGAACTATCATTCCCAAATTCGCAATCACTGTGTTTTGAAACTCGAAGCAGTTTTTTTTATTTTATTTTATTTGCGGTGTTTGAGGTATTTTAATTTAAGAGTTTCGCATATGTCAGTGATTTGGGTGTTTATTTTACGACGTGGCCCAGATGTTGAGCATGGATTCTTTGCAAGTGGCCGAAGAGGAGGTTGTAGAGTCTACTTCTAACCGGCTGGAAGACATCTACACGTTTTTGGATGAGGGCACCTACCCGCCATCTATGAATCCAATGCGAAAAAAGAACCTAAAACGATACGCACAGAAATTCATGATTGAAGGTAGGGGAGGCTGAACTATAACTATAATCTTCAAGTAGTTGCTGGCTAACTGATGCCGAATGTCTCGTTTTACAGCTAGACCATTTGCAATTTCATTTGCACCTACTGGTCGCCAACTTCCCAATTAAGTAGGCAAAGAGTCAAATGCATTACATTAGCTCTCAGTTTTCAACACACCAGTGATAAAAAAATTTTTCCTGGGGGGATGACAATTTTGCCCGCAGAAATTTAATGTATAGCGATGTGACAGAAGGTGTGGAAAACGATGAAATATTATAAGCTATTGAAATTTAGATTCAGCTGTGTATGCTTGCAGTAAAAATACATTGAATGCAGGGTCATCCAGTAATTCATTTAACAGATTTACAGTTTGTGTTCTTGTTGTTGTAAAAATGTAAAAATCTAATCTAATTTGCACTTAATGACTGTGTGGTTTTCCCTCTTACAGAGGGGCGACTGTACTATGTGGGACCGAAGAAGGAGGAGAAGAGAGAGGTGGTGATTGACGCTCAGAGGAAACAGCAGATCTTCCTGGAGTGTCACTTTAACGATATCGGGCATCACCTGGGGCAGAAGAAGACCGTGCACAGAATTCAAACAAAGTACTACTGGTTGGGCATTGTAAAAGATGTGGTGGACTGGGTACGTGTTGGTCAACATGGCGTATACTGTGCTCCTCTTTTTGTTGACTTTGGTGGATATTTTTGAGCGTGTGCGTATGTATTTATTGAAACCAAAACCATGTGAACATCGTAGTTTACTGCAGTGCACATCACTCTCTGTCCAGTAACATTGCGTTGACCTACATTGCATAATCCAGATAAACACCGTCTTGATTTATCTTTTCAGATTAAACTGTGTGAAACCTGCCAGCACACAGAGAGGAACAAAAACATGACCAGAACGATCCGACCGATAAAAGTGGAAGCTCCTTGGGAAATTCTGGGGATCGACATTTTCGGTAACTTTGAATTGACAGTCTTTCCTAAAGGTTGAAAGTGTGGATCCTGGCTGTGTAGAATAGGCTTGTAATTATATCCTTGTATAGTAATGTGCACTTAAGGTCAGTCTATCTGATCCAATGTATAGTGTAATTCTGTTGCGTATTTAAGGTTTTGTTTGGTGTTCATGTTCCAGGCCCTTTTCCAGAGACCAAGCAAGGCAACACAAATGTCGTCATCATAACCGATTATATGAGTAAGTGGGTGGAGGCTTCCCCCATACCAAAGAGGGACTCCCTGTGTGTCGCAAGATGTATTTCTACAGCCATTTACAGGTAACTGACATATATTGTTTATTTATTCTTTTATGCGCAATACACTGTCAAATTTGTACTTTTTACTGTCCTGGATATGAATAAACGCTTCTTTTTCATAAAGATGAAATGTATGTGTTTGTCAGGTTTGGAACGGTAAAAACGGTGTACTGTTCTCAGAGCGTGGACTTTTGTGATGAGGTAAGACATTTACACTCTGCAGTGTACTCTCCGCATATGTGCTCTGTGTTGTGTAGAGTGGAGTCAGACGCGTGAAGTGTGTGTGTGTGTGTGTGTGTCCCCTCCGTTCAGGTGACATGAAAAGTGTGTGTGTGTGTGTGTGTGTATCCCCTCCATTCAGGTGACATGAAAAGTGTGTGTGTGTGTGTCCCTTTGTTCAGGTGACTTGAAAAGTGTGTGTGTGTGTGTGTGTGTGTGTGTGTGTGTGTGTCCTTCGTTCAGGTGATGTGAAAAGTGTGTGTGTGTGAGTGTGTGTGTGTGTCCCTTCGTTTAGGTGACGTGAAAAGTGTGTGTGTGTGTGTGTGTGTGTGTGTGTGTGTCCTTCGTTCAGGTGATGTGAAAAGTGTGTGTGTGTGAGTGTGTGTGTGTGTCCCTTCGTTCAGGCGATGTGAAAAGTGTGTGTGTGTGTGTGTCCCTTCGTTCAGGTGACGTGAAAAGTGTGTGTGTGTGTGTGTGTCCCTTCGTTCAGGTGACGTGAAAAGTGTGTGTGTGTGTGTCCTCCCCCCTCTGTCCAGGTGACGAAGCACCTGTGCGACAGGTGGAACGTCGCGCAGAAGGTGTCGCCGGTGGAGCAGCCGCAGCTGAACGCGCTGTACGACCGCGGCAGCAGCCTGCTCCACGAGGCGGTCCGGCAGGTGGTGGCGGAGAAGCAGGCCGAGTGGGACGACTTCCTGGACCCCGTCCTGTTCGTGTTCCGCACCTCGGCCAACCCCACCACCCGCTTCACCCCGTACTACCTGATGTTCAACAGGGAGGCCAGCTTACCCAGCGAGGTGAGAGGTTCGTTAAAGACGTGAGTTTCTGCACACAGATGTGTGGGAGGAAGTGGGTAGGTTTTTTTTAAAGTTCTCTCACCACAAAAAATGAATAATGTGTATTTTTGGATTATCAGTCTCGCATGTTCAAATGTGCATGATTCAGATCTGTATTATTTGCTTAGCTCCTTGAAATTAAATTAATTATATCATATTCATTGTGGTTTTTGCTCTTGCATTTTTTCCCCCCTCTTCTCTTCCCAAAGATGGAAGTTGACTTCCTGAAGTACCACCAAGTGCAGGAGATCTGTCCGGTGAAGGAGGAGAGTGTGTCCAACTTTGTGGAAGCTATGCAGGAACAGCAGAACATGGTCAAACAGCTGGTGAGTCTCCTTTTCTGGAGCCGTTTGGGGTGTCGGCAGCACGTGAGGGGGAAGGTGTGCATGTCTACACTTGCCTGAACTGAGGGAGGGCGTTACACTGATGAAACAGACTTATGACTGGCTGTGTTTGTCTAAATCAAGCCAAAATGGGATGGTGGGCGAAACGGCAGTTGGTAAACTAGGAATGGATTCTGTGACGAGAGTATTGGTTGAGTATTTGTTACTTCAGTGCCTCATTACTTCAGCCTTACTCAACACAAAGGTCAGGCCTGATTACATATTGATCCAAGTGCACAGTGCTTTATTTCAGACAGAAAATATGCCAGCATGTGTGGGCACAAGTACAACAGTGAAGGAACAGTCTCAACAGACCAGGGCTTCAGAAAACAACACTTAAACCTAGCAGACCTTTCGAACCCACATGAACTTCCACCAGAAACAGCCCACGATTGCCGTTACTGAGTTTCCATTTAGAGTCATAACCCCCGGCTGTTTAAGGAGACCTGGAAATAAACTCGGACGTGTTTGGAAACGAACCCCGAAACGACGCGGTTCGTGAGAGGCGTGCAGTAATGCAGAAACTCTTTTAACGGGTCGTCCCGCGCGTCCGTTCGCAGGTGGTGGCGAACATGAACGCGGCGTACCGGCAGCAGAAGAAGAACGCCAAGCGGAGAGCCCGGAGCGTGCCCTCCATCACGTTCAGCGTGGCGGACCCTGCCTTCGGGACGGGGGAGTCGCCGCCGCTGAAGAAGGAGAGCCTGTACCTGTCCTTCCCTGTGACGACCGTCCTGGCGACGGAGCCGAGCGGCTCCAGCGACGCAAAAAGCGACTTGGAGTACTCGCTCCCGGTTCCCCACATCCACTGACGGGACGGGCCGTCGGACTGGAGGACATGACTTATACCGGCCTCCGCGGTGGGTGTAGCGTGCCGCGCTACCCTGTCCGTTTTTTGGGGGAGGCTGTTTGGCGACTCTCGCCCTGTGCGTGCGTGGGAGTGTCCCAGCACACGTCCAGCCTGGGTTCACTCTCTCTCTTAACGCCGCAGAGGGACCATGAGGGAACAGCAGCTGGAGCTGTATGACTGGCAACCCAGAGGCCAAACGTAGCCCACTGTGTACGCACCCCAGGCCCATTTGCCATTGAGACGGGGGGGGGGGGGGGGGAAGTGTTATTCAGATGCATCTGCGTATGGACAATGTAGGCATACCGCCCACTAGTGACAGAGTAACAGCTATGCATATTTTAAGAACGCATCTACTTTCTTTACACACGTGTACAAAGCGTAATTCATACGTTGTTTTATAAATAGGGCGGCGTGGTGGTGTCGGTGGATAGCCCTGTCGCCTTGCAGCGAGAAGGTCCCTGGTTCAAATCCCCACAAATACTGTGTGGAGTTTGCATGCTCTCCCCATGACTGCGAGTGTTTCCTGTGTGTCCTCCCACAGTTAGGCAAACCCTAACACAGGTTAGCCAAGTTGGAGAGTCTAAATTTACCATATGTGTGAGTGTGCGAGTGAATGGTGTGTGGGTGCCCTGCGATGGATTGGCGACTTGTTCCAGGGTGTATTCCTGCCTCTCGCCCAATGCATGCTGGGATAGCCGCCACCACCTCCTGTGACTCTGATCATGAATAAGTGGGTTAGATAATGGATGGATGTTTTATAAAAATGTTTGCCCCTTATTTAAAAAATCCCCACCCCCATTAAATAGTTGAATAACCCTGAACTACAGAAACATCCTAAAATCTTGCACTCCATGTTCAGTTTTTTTGAATATCAGTATTTTTATTTTGGTTCTTCGCTGTTCACAAGTGTCTATGGAACTGGCGTCTTTGATGTCTCAGAAGATGTCTTTATAAAACATGATATTGTTGAAGAATCTGGGCTGATTTTAAGCATTCCCTACTACCTGTGACTGTCGCATAATGCACTGATGTAACTTACCCTTTTCCTGCTTTACATAAATACTGGCGCCACAATTTGGTTTGATATGAAACGGTTTTGTGTTCAGGTCCTGCTCAGCTCATATAAGATGCATTTGCCAGTTTGTTACCCTGACTCTTCAGTTTCACTGTGAACTGTGCTTCTATATTTACGCTGAGGACCTCTGCCTAAGTTTATTCATTTTGAGTCTTGGATACGTGTGACCATATTTCCCTCTTGATTCAGTTAAGTTTTTGATTGAATTGATTTTACCACAATTCATAATTATTCTCCCCCAGCTTTCGCTGCACGTCATCACAAATAACTAAATTTCTAACCGTGAAACTATTTCCATTGATGTGTGTATTTCTTTGCATTGCATTACCAGGCTAAATGTCAGGATTTCTGATCCTTTTTTGTCTACACTTTTAAAATCGCATTTTGTTTGAATTCAATTCGGTTTTCGGGTTTATCTTAATACATTTGTGATTTGTTGCCAATATTTAATGTTAATTTATAATCTTTATGAACTGGATCCCCCTCGTCAGTTTTTGTTCCTTGACACTTTTACGGTTATTCAGTTTGTCTTTGTGCGATTTAAACTTACAGCTATGTTGCGGTTCCTTGCAAGGCAGAGCTTCATACCACAGAAGTCACACAGCAACAGCCAGGGAGGAGAACATCGAAAATGAGATATTCGAGAAACCGCTGGCGGTCATTTTTTTAGCAAAGTTTATTGGGCTTGCTTTAGGTGAGAGGTTAATATAGGAGGTTAATTAATTCAGCTGCAATGCTAACGTATCTGATACAAACTTTAAAAAATTACAAACTAATTAATTTCAAAACATGTTCCTGTCTTTCTTCACTTGTTTCAAAACACTAGCCTAATAAGTGCTTAAAACAAACAAATATAATAAAAACATGCAAATAAAGTAGCTACCTATTGTCTATTGCCCTTATTTTTGGCAGTAATTAATTTTCACTGAGCATTTTTTTCTATTTCATCCCATTGCTAAATGTGTTTAATTTCAGATCACTTCTCACGAAGAAAAAGTTGCTACCGATAACTGTAAAACGCTTACAAGCAAATAACTGCCACTTCCTTAAAGATTAGTCCTGAAGTGACGAAAATATCCGGGATACAGGACGAAAGGCAGGCAGTGTTGTGGCAACCACTTTCGTATCAAGGTATGAGGAAATTCGCATCTGCTACATTTTACGAGACTGCTTGCAGTCGACTGCCCTCTCCGTGAAATTTCAAAGCAAAGGCGCTGTGTATCCCAATTACGAAACGTAGATGAGGACGGAGATATCGGTAAAGCCAACAAGCTACGACTGTCCGTCATGCGATATTAAAGGAGGAGCTTCTAAACACCGGCTTCCGTACTGCACAGTGAAAAATTCATGACTCCCGATGTTCTCCGCTGTCCGGGGCAGACTGAAGCGAGGGAGAGAAAAGACGCAGTTTGACTCGAGGTAAATGCAATTTCCCCCCCATGACTTTACGCGCACGAATGTTTAGGTAGGCTTAATTAAATTAGGCTACGTATTTTTATCCTACTACGGACAACAGGTCATTTGTCCTTCTACTGTGTTATTATTTATATGGAAATGATCTTAACTTTTGAAAGAGGATGCCAATATAGGCAGAATTCATCTTGCTTGGAATTCGGTGCTGCGATCTTACGGGGTTACATTTTCCGCGCGCTCGTGTTAAAATACTTCTGGGTCAAGCTGGTCCAACTATGTTGACACGAAGTCACATTTTAACGATGTTTTCGCTCCGTGATTCAGCGTGAATAGCGGGGACTAGTTATCCGACACATAAATACTGAATTCATCCAGAAACCATAATATCAGAATAACGCACTGATTATTTCCAGAGTGAGCTCTCCACCTTAGCCTCCTCTTCCCCAGGTATTGATCCTGTCCTGTCGCATCGATCCTCAGGTCACTGCACGCCTGAAGCCTTGCGGAGAGGGAGAGAGAGAGAGACGATGAGGACGGCGGCAGCGGTGTGCTGCAGCCTCCTTCTCGTCCTGGCGGACGTCGTGGTAACCACCGTCCTCTACGTGCGCGGGTCCCACCCGGCGGTGTTCGCCGAGGACGCGCGCGACTTCGACGTGTTCCGCTCGGTCCTCGACCTGTGGGGGCTCCTGCTGGTCCGGGCGTCCCTGTTGGTGGGGGGCGCCGTCGGGGTGTCCCGGAACAGGGCGGACGGGCCCGGGAGGGCCTCAGCTCTCGGGCCGGTCTGCGACCTCCTGTGCCTGGTGGTGACGGCCTACGCCCTGGCCAAGCTGCTGGTGTTTTCGGAGCAGGGCTCCCTCGTGTACGACCCCTGGTTCCTCGGCCTGTTCGGCTGGACGTGCGGGTCGGCCGTGGGGACGGCGTGCCTGTGGCGGCTCCTGGCGCGGTCGCGCGATGCGGTGGCCGACGGGGGCGGCGGCAGGGGCGGCGGCAAGGAGGAGTCAGAGAGGCTGGTGGACCCAGCCGCCGCGGAGGAGGAGGTGGACGAGGAGGCCCCTGGTGAGGAGGAGGAGGAGGAACGGAAAGGGGCGAAGGACGGACCGCACTCTGGGGCTACGGTCGGCCGTCTTCTGTCCTACTGCCGGAAGGATGCGGGCCTGCTGACAGTGGCTTTTATCTTCCTCCTGCTCTCCGCTATCTGTGAGTCTCTCCTCTGTCTGTGAGTCTCACCGCTATCTGTGAGTCTCTCCTCTATCTGTGAGTCTCTCCTCTGTCTGTGAGTCTCTCCTCTGTCTGTGAATCTCTCTGCTGTCTGTGAGTCTCTCCTCTCTCTGTGAGTCTCTCTGCTGTCTGTGAGTCTCTCCTCTCTCTGTGAGTCTCTTCTCTGTCTGTGAGTCTCTCCTCTGTCTGTGAGTCTCTCTTCTCTCTGTGAGTCTCTCCTCTGTCTGTGAGTCTCTCCTCTCTCTGTTAGTCTCTCCTCTGTCTGTGAGTCTCTCCTCTGTCTGTGAGTCTCTCCTCTCTCTGTGAGTCTCTCCTCTGTCTGTGAGTCTGTCCTCTGTCTGTGAGTCTCTCCTCTATCTGTGAGTCTCTCCATCATTCATATCCCACATGTTAGCAGGGAACAGGGAATACCCCCTTCCCACAACTTCATTATGGAATGTCACCACATGACATAACTCTAATTTTCAATGATTACCCCGTGTCTCAGAGATAGAATAATGGACATACGTGCCAAGAACAAGTCTCGACACTCATAATTGAAAAGCTTTTCCAAAAAAATTGATGTAAAAATTCTGTTTGCTTTCAGCTATAGATGTGCTTTTCTAAGAAAAAACTTTTCCAGGATTGGCAATGTGCCAATCTGAGTCACCTTGCGCAAGTATTGCAAAGTATTGCAGTCACTGGTGCAATCTTTCTAGTGTTACTGCATATGCACGCACTATTGTGCTTAATCAGTTAATCAGTCAACTCATGTTGTAAAAAATATATCTTCCATCAAGTCATACAACTTCCTGTGTCATAAAGTGATCTCGCAAGGAGTCTATACAAAAAATAATTTTTTATTGTTTTCATTTTATGATTCCCAAGGGTGTTTTATTTGACACCACCGCATGAAGTTGGAGAATCCCACGGAGAAAGCTTTTTTTTATATCTGAGTATCATAGCGTGGCTGTGACACCTCCCTCTCCTTCTCAGGCGAGGCCTTCATCCCGTACTACACCGGGCTGGCTATAGACGGCATCGTCATTCACAAGAGCATGGAGCACTTCACCAAGCCCATGGTTACTCTGACGGTGCTGGCCCTGGTCAGGTGACTACCTCCGACATCCTGAAACGCCACATTATAGGGCTTCGCTTGGTCCAGAAGAGTCCCCCTGTGTTGGCGATTGTTTGGGGCGGCAGTGTAGTATAATGGCTAAGGAGCTGGTCTTGTAGCCTAAAGGTTGCAGGTTCGATTCCCCGGTAGGACACTGCCGTTGTACCCTTTGAGCAAGGTACTTAACCAGCATTGCTCCAGTATGCATCCAGGCTGTATAACTGGGTATATAATGTGAGTCGCTCTGGATAAGTGCGTCTGCTAAATGCCTGTGATGTAATGTTTGACCGTCGTCTCGATCGCTCTTGTCTCTCTCCAGCTCCATCGCCATCGGAGTGCGAGGTGGCGTTTTCTCCGTCACCTTCGCCAGGCTGAACGTCCGTCTGCGGAACCTCCTCTTCAGGTCGCTGATGCGCCAGGAGATCGGCTTCTTTGATGCTAACCACACAGGTGTGTTACAAGCTTACCTGTGTACATGTACTGACTGGGGCTGTGCAGCGCCATCTTTGGAATTTACATATAACTTTGCGGCAAAAACCACCATCAAAAATGAAACCAGTGGCTTATTTTTAAAAGGGCTGAAGTAAGAAGAGCTATTCTGGGTTTTACTCAGCGCAGTTATCCAGCTATCTCTGTAGTCCTCCTTTGTGAAATACACCTCTGGGCCCTGTTTCATGAAGCAGGATTACTGAGTTAGCTGATGACTGCACTGAGTAAAAACCGGAACCCTCCTAAATCTGGAACATGGACTGAAGTAAATAGAGCTGTTCTGGGTTTTACTCAGTGCAGTTATCCAGCTAACTCTGTAGTCCTGCTTCCTGAAACTCCGCCCCTACCCCAGGTCATGTAGGCAGGTTCTGTCTGCTGTGATTCGTCCTCCAGGTGACATCACCTCGCGGCTGACCTCCGACACCACGCAGGTGAGCGACCTGATCTCGGAGAACGTCAACCTGTTCCTGCGCAGCCTGGTCAAGGCCCTGGGCTTCTGCTTCTTCATGTTCGGGATGTCCTGGAAGCTCACCGTCGTCACCATCATGGGCTTCCCCTTCATCGCGGTCATCTCCGCGCTCTACGGAGAGTACTACAAGGTAAAAAAAAAAAGTAGAGAAAAAACAGGGGTTGTCCCCCTCCCTCTGTCCCCTTCAGGGGCCCTTCCGGTGTTGGTGAGCACAACGTTTAGGTTCCATTTGGTTTCGAATTACCAAAACTCATTTCAGATGCAAGATTCACTGCATTTATTGTGTTTTACCGAGAGTGAAAAACTAACATTCTTATCCGCACACTCCTGGGACTGACAGAGGTGGTTGCCACAAGGAGCGCGAACGTAACAGGCCGTTCCAAATTGTGCTACAGATTTAAAATATCGCACTGAATGCGTGTTGATGAAAATAAAATGATAGACACAGGATGTAAACCCAGGAAGCGTCTTTATTTGGGCTAGTGCCTTCTTTAGCAGGCACCCGGTGATGCCGTAGCCCCTCGTGAAGCGCCGCTCCTCCTCCCGATGTGCCGCAGAAACTGACCAAGGAGGTGCAGGACGCCCTGGCACAGGCCAACAAGCTGGCGGAGGAGACCGTGTCGGCCATGAGGACGGTCCGCAGCTTCGCCACTGAGGAGCAGGAGGCCGACTCCTACTACGCGCGGCTGCAGGACATGTTCCAGCTGAACAAGAAGCAAGCCCTGGCCTACGCCTGCTACATGTGGTCCAGCTGTGTACGTACTACCCCTGGTGCTTACCTAGCACACCTACTCCAGCATCGCTGCTTATGTACTACCCTAGTGCCGCCTAGCACGCCTACTCGAACACTGCTGTGTGTGTACTACCCTGGTACATACCTAACATACCTACTCAAACATCACTGTGTATGTACTACCCTGGTACTTACCTAACACACCTACTCAAACACAGCTGTCCCAGCTGTGTGTAGAGGACCGTGCATGCGTTTCACTGTAGTAATACTGATTAATAGTTAGAATGTGCTGATTTTTAAAAAGGCAGTGAGATTTTTGAGCGTTTCCCCCCTCCCTCTTGTCCCAGATCTCGGAGTTGGCGCTACAGGTGGGCATCCTGTTCTACGGGGGCCACCTGGTGGTCTCGGGACAGATGAGCGGGGGCACGCTCATCTCCTTCTTTATCTATGAGCTGGAGCTGGGGGAGTGCTTGGAGGTGGGTCTCATCACTGGGCATGCTCAGTAGAGGAACTACAACACGGTGTACCGCTGCCTCAACAGAGGAACTACAACATAGTGTATTACTTCCCCGTTCACTGTAGCCACTGACTGAAGGTGTCATGTGACATAGAAATTGTGTGTGTTTATGTGTGCTCTTGCTTTATAGCTCAGTGGTAACCAAACCTGTTCCTGGAGATTTACCATCCTGTAGGTTTTCACGCCAACCCTAATTTGGCACACCTGACTCTATGAATTGGCAGCTCAGTGAGATCTGTGCATTGTTAGGGCTGGAGTGAAAACCTACTGGACAGATATATCTCCGGGACCAGGGTTGGGCAGCTCAGACCTACAGGAAGGTAGATCTCCAGGACCAGGGTTGGGCACCCCTGACCTACTGGACAGGTAGATCTCCAGGACCAGGGTTGGGCACCCCTGACCTACAGGAAGGTAGAGCTCCAGTACCAGGGTTAGGCAGCCCTGGCCTACAGGAAGGTAGATCTCCGGGACCAGGGTTGGGCAGCTCAGACCTATAGGATGGTAGAGCTCCAGTACCAGGGTTAGGCAGCCCTGGCCTACAGGAAGGTAGATCTCCAGGACCAGGGTTGGGCAGCTCAGACCTACTGGACAGGTAGATCTCCAGGACCAGGGTGGGGCACCCCTGACCTACAGGAAGGTAGATCTCCAGGAACAGGGTTGGGCAGCTCAGACCTACAGGAAGGTAGATCTCCAGGACCAGGGTTGGGTACCCCTGACCTACTGGACAGGTAGATCTCCAGGACCAGGGTTGGGCAGCTCAGACCTACAGGAAGGTAGATCTCCAGGACCAGGGTTGGGTACCCCTGACCTACTGGACAGGTAGATCTCCAGGACCAGGGTTGGGCAGCTCAGACCTACAGGATGGTAGATCTCCAGGACCGGGGTTGGTTAGCACTGCTATCGCTCGACGCTGAACCCGCTCTCCCGCGCGCCGCGTGTTTCAGAGCATCGCGTCCGTCTACACGGGGCTCATGAAGGGCGTGGGCGCGGCGGAGAAGGTCTTCGAGCACATCGACCGGAAGCCCAGGCTGGCGCGGGACGGGCGGGAGGCCCCCGAGGTGTGCAAGGGGCTGGTGGAGTTCCAGAATGTGACGTTCGCCTACCCCACCCGTCCCGAGGCGGAGATACTGAAGGTACTGTGGCTGCACTGTTTGGGTTTGGGTGGGCTGGTGAAGGCGCGCAGGACATGGCATGGCCTTCTAGTCCAGATCTGTGCTCCTGTTTCAAAATGGCACCTTGTCATCATGTTCAGGATCTGACACCATTAGTAATAAGACCCCAACAGGGTTGCCAGATCTGTTCTATCCCAAAAGGCATTGAACCCGCACGGAAGTAGCCCAGAGTAGATGCGTGTCGGGGTGCTGTAGTGACGGTTTTGCGCGCGTCTGCAGGACGTGTCCTTCGCGGTGCGGCCGGGCGAGGTCACGGCGCTGGTGGGGCCGTCGGGCAGCGGGAAGAGCTCCTGCGTGTCCCTGCTGGAGAACTTCTACGCCCCGCTGCAGGGCCAGGTGCTGCTGGACGGAAGGCCTGTGCACACCTACCAGCACTCCTACCTGCACTCTCAGGTGAGATAGCATCACAGGAGAGCCTTAGCCAATGGCAGCGGCCAAGCTCTGTTATACACTGATTAAAACGACTGAACCTGTCAGGAAAGGACTGTTCAGTTTCGCGTAGACAAACCCTGCCTCAGGCTTCCAGCTAATCATGCTATATCATTTTTATTCACTAGAGGGCAGTAGTGTACATAACTCTCTTGAGGAGCAGTTTTTTTTTGCAAATGTTTTTTCAACATTTCAAGTCTGTGTTCTAGAACTGCATCGCTTGTCAGTTACCAGTGAGCAGTGATTGTGACATCAGCATTAGAATGTTGTTCAGTTAAGAACCTTCTAATCACATATTTGTGATCATACGCTTTAAAGGGTTAAATGTTTATTTATTTATTTATTTTTTTCAGGTGGCATTGGTGGGTCAGGAGCCGGTCCTGTTCGCTCGTTCCATCCTGAAGAACATCTCCTATGGTTTAACGGACACCCCCATGGATGCAGTGGTGCAGGCTGCCACTAAGGCCAATGCACATGACTTCATCTGCAGCCTCTCCAAGGGCTATGATACAGGTGAACTCAAGGCCTACTGAACGGAATAATACCAGAACTGCATATGACAAAACTGTAAAAAAACAAAAAAACAACTGGAGGCACTTATACCAGAGTGAACTTATACCACACTTATATAAGTGCCTTGTTACACTGTAGAAGTGTAAAGATTTTCTGGGACATTGCACAACAAGTCTTCTTTAATCATTTTCAGAATTTAATTTACTACTAGTTCCAGTCTCTGCATTCTTCATAGTACCTGGAAATCTATTGGCTTTGCAGATGAATTGCCAAAGGGCCCCTGTCAGCATTTGTACTGGTTTACCTTGCAGGTTCCGGTAACCTGTCGTTTTCACCGTTTGACGTGTCTGACATGTTTTTTGCGCACCCTCCTCTGCTCTTGCCCGTCCTGTTGCCCCTGAGACAGGCGTGGGGGAGAAGGGCGCGCAGCTGTCGGGGGGGCAGAAGCAACGCGTGGCCATCGCCCGCGCGCTCGTCAGGAACCCGCACGTCCTGATCCTGGACGAGGCCACCAGCGCCCTGGATGCGGAGAGCGAGCACGTCGTGAGTGAGACCGGGGAAGAACGCGCTTCAGTTTCAGCTTCCTATATAAGTCTTTTTTTTTTCATTTTCAGACACATTTTTGCTCCACGTTCACTAGCGTGATTATTATTCAGATGGGCCGAGTGTGTCCAAAACCTCGTTGCGCCTCTGTACAAGCGTTCATATTGTCCCAGAGACCATACGCTGTGGCCAATTAGATCTTATTAAGAAGCAGAGATAGGCAGCCTCACGCCCGTGCCACCTCTGCTCCTCCCCCCCTCAGGTTCAGCAGGCCTTGAATGACGTCATGCGGGACAGCACGGTGCTGGTGGTAGCGCACCGCCTGAGCACCGTGGAGAGGGCGGACAACATCGTCGTGATCGACCGGGGCCGCGTGGCGGAGCAGGGGCCCCACAGGGAGCTCATGGCCAGGGGCGGGCTCTACTGCAAGCTGGTGCAGAGGCAGGTCCTGGGCGCAGAGACTGGAGCGGAGGCGCTGAACGCGTCGCCGTCGTCGCCGCGGGAGCCTGCCCGGCAACCGGAGAGCCGGCTGAGCCGTGCGCGAGACGGCAGCGAGTCGGAGGACGGCCCGCGGTACTGAGGGGATCGCGTGGGCCAGGAGGCCGAGTTTCGAGGGACTGTGACGCACGCGCTCTCCGCCTTGTCCGGCGGAACCGCGGCTCGTTCTGACTGCCACGGACTTCTGTATTCTTGAAGCGTTAAGAAATTTAAAATCATAACTTTGAGACTAGCGGTACCTCAGACGGTGCAAGGTCAGTTGTTAAGTAGTACGAAAATCTCACATGGTGTCAGACGTAGACAATATACATAAAATATAAATAACTTTTAAATATGATTCTAGGTGTTCCAGGCGCCGCTGAAGAGTAAAACGACAGAATATGTTGCACTGAGAATCATCAGATTCACGAATCTCAGAAATGTCATAACTTTGTGAATCAGAGGTTGTTGGCCAATGTGTACATTTAAATTATTTTAGATATAGTGGGAGGCCTTCGTGTTACAATGGAGATGTCATTAAATCAGCTGAAGTGACGTAACAATGGTGTGATGACCTAAGTGTGGCGGAAGGATACTGAATATACCGCAATACTGAATTGTTAAATGGATCTGAGAAATGGCTACGTGATAATTATTTTTCTGTTTAGAAAGGTTATCGACAAATTGTCGACAAATTGGAATATAGAGGACAGGCAACTTCACGTGGCCACCACACAGGAATGGTGTTTATTGTCCATCTCCATGCGAATGACAGTGACCTAATTGTTAAAGGTTTCAAATCCACGTTTAGTCATAGTTTTGGTTTTTGTATTTTCGGATTACGTCTGTCATCATCAATTCCTTAATCTGAATATTTTGTCTATGCACACCTTTACTGCTTTGGGGTCCATACACAACTACCAAATCAAAATTCATAATACAAATTCATTTTGACGACGCATGTAATACTGCTATTACAGTAGGCCTATATAAATTATTTTTGATTGTACATGCTTACTTTGGACTTCCTCCTTCGTGTCGTAATTTACACTGATGTATCACGATCATGCCGTGTGTTTTTGTGAAACGCTGAATGACGTCGGTGATCCTGCCTTCTGATTTGATACTTCTGGCGAAGAAACCCACAGACTTCCGGTTTGAAAAAATTGGACTGCTGTTTATTCTTGTGATCAAGCCAGAAGGGAACCACAAAACGGGACTCGTTTTAGCACTCCACCACGGTAGACATGTCCGGGATCGGGAACAAATTCAGTTCTTACTCTTTGACACAGTTAAACGAATTGCTGGAAGACGATGAAAAGCTTAACAGTATCGTTCAAGAAATGGAGGAGGTAAGTATGATGATTATGACTTGGATTCGCAATCGTTGAACATTAGCTCGCTAACATTACATTAGCAATTTCGCCAATAATCTGCAAATAGAATCGTGAGAGTCGAACGTGACTCTGAGGTATCTATTTTATAGGTCGTTTAGTTTTAAAACTTCATAAGTAACATTCTCTAAATATAGAACTAGTTATACGGTACCAAAGTTTAAAATTAAAATAAAAAAACACTGGATCATTTATCAGTATGTTAGCCAACGTGAACTTGGAAGAAGTCGGGATCAGGGCGCTAGCAACTGTAGCTAAAACTCGGTTCACGCCTCTTGTTGACTTACGCTACCATTAAGGAGCAAACAATTGACTCATGCTAATGTAGCTAGCTGCGGCGAACTCGATAGCCCTGAACGTTTACTGGATTTTTACCCAGCTAACTTTTTAGCTGTCATTGTTATCTTGGTGGTTTGTAAGTAGTCTTGCATTGTAGGGGTCCCGTTCAATAGTTCGAGCAAGTTTTTGTTTGTTTGACGCAATATTTTCGTTTCTTGGTCAAACCCCACAGTAGTTACGAATGTATAATAGGTAGACAATGTAGGCTTGTTTTTGTGAACACGAGGGTGTTGAATTACTGCACTAAAATAAGATGGTTTTACTGCTAGCTAGGTAACGTTAGCCGAGTCTTCGCCATGCACCTTTCTCAATACAGAATGTCAATTAATCCATGGGACTATTCGGTATCTAACAGCTAGCTATGTAGCACCCACCCCCACCACCCCACTCACACTCTCTCACACACACACAAGTAAATATTGGCAAGCTAGCTAAAGAGTCGCTGTGTACCTTTGAAAGTACAGCTGGTGCAACATTGGCACTGCTTACTTGCGGCGCAAAAGCGCAGTGTCCTGTCTGTCACTCATTGGAACCGAGCAGGGAGTTGCAACCTGCTGGCAAGCAGTTTCCTATCCCACAGCTGCGGCGCTTTTAATACGAGGGCATTCGTGTAAAAGGGGGGTCGTAAGATAAACGTAATCTTTTCCGAATTAGCATTTCTCTAGCTAGCGATGTCTAGCCTATTTGTTGCTCCGTAGAATATGGCCAAGTGTTCCCTGTTTGCGTCTGGTCTGTGGTGTATGATCGTGGAAATAATGCATTACCTATGTCAGAATTAATTTCTCACTTAAAGTGCACGAGTTGCTTAAGTTGCATAACCTGTCCTTGGAATGCTGGCACACATGCACACTGCCGCTTTCAAGCCGCAAAGCAAGTCTGAAACTAGAACCATGCAATTAGCGGCCAGATCGGGGACTCTTAATCGCGATGTCGCGCGGTCCGCTTTGAAAACCCTAATTATCACCCTGGATGAATTTTCCTCTAAACAACCAAACAAAAACAGAACTTGTAAATTACTACAAAACATACATTTTTCTCAAGATCTGCTTTGTATTGAAATTCGTTGTTGATTCAGCCCAAAGATCGAGAACTTTTCGTGTAATGAGCACATGGTAAAAGCTAGCCTAGTGTTTTAAAGCGCCTTGAACCTTCTCCAGCGCCTCCTGTTGTTGGTTGTGGACTACAACCTCGCCCGAATGGGGCCTGGGAAGTGGAGTTTCGCAGGCCGGATTTTTTTTCTGTTTAGTTACAGGTTAATGCAACATATTGAATCGAATACTATTTAGACGTTTAGGTTGGCTAATTTAAGCGTTCTCACCGGGAAGGAAGATCCGGCCTTACATTTCCCCTTGCTTTTCATTGCAAATGCGGAGCTGGGAGTAAGGTGACTCTTTTGCCTGTGTTTGCATAGAGTGGGTTGTCTCTGTACAAGCAGTCTTTATGATGGGTTTGTTTATGCATTATATAAAAGGAACTAGTCATGTGTTGCATTGTGCTTTGAAAACTATGCCATATTTAGTCTATTGGTTTTCAGTGACTCTGAAGAGAAGGCATTATCATTAAGTAGGTAATTTATATATGTGTATCCGAATACTTTCTCTGTCTTTTTCATACACCAGTCTTGACTGTGGACAGTAGTTATTATCGTTCTTTGTTATCCTAACCTTTCAAAAATAGGCTTGCTGTTATATTGAAAAGGCTAAGCAACATTCACAAACGTGCACAGTTTCAAGCAGTAGTAAAAAAAAAAAAAAAAAAAATTAGTTTAAAATATAAGGTGATTGTGTTTATCAGCTGGTCAGAATAACTTTCATATTTCTTATCAGAACATGAAGTAAAGTTAGCTGAACTCCTCGACTCGGGTCAAATTCAGAGTGCTGTTCTTGGAAACCTGAGAACACAATAGGTTTCGTAATTATTACTCAGCACTGGGGCTGTCCTGTGATGTTCCTTCCATTGTTAGCTTTGTGATGTTTCAGGTGTTGTCGTCGTCAGGTCTGACTCAGTGTCACATGATTGTTTTTTTTTTTTGTTTTTTTCCAAAAAAGGTGCGCAGCAGTGAGTTTGCTTTCTGAGATATGGGTATCAGTCGTTCTGAGGGTGAACTCCAGCTAGCTGCTGCGTACACCTTGAAAACCCGAGTCCTTGAAATGTCGGTTGGGAGTTTTTAAACTCTACCAGAGTGGCACTAACATTCTGCAGAGGTCAAGGAGAGACCAGGGCCTTGGTTAGTGAAGCACTGAACGCTGCCAATAGGCATGTCTGCTGCTAAACCCTTCAGATTAATGCTGTAGATTCATTTAGATTATATTATTTGTTTCAGTGCCAAGTGCTGACTTTGAACTGAGCCCAAGCACTTCACTGCTCAATTCAAGCCAGCTTTCTCTGGAAGAGTCTAGAAGAAATTAAACGCCTCGTACTCCCGTGTGTCTCGCGGTGGGGGTTCTCCTACGCAAAAGCAAGTGTTTGCTCAGGCTGAAGAGACAGCACAAGGCTGGAATTTGTTGACGGTTGTACGCTTGGGCCTGAAATTCGGAAGATTACCGAGCGGGGGAAAAAAAACCGGTACCTGTGAAGCAGAGGGTTCTGTATGGTTCATTTATTTACCTTTGGCTGGTTTCAGAGTTAATTTCTCAGAGCCTGGACCTCCCGGATGCAAACTGCCAATGGGGGTTTACTGCTACATGTGTGGCAGTAGTCTCCAGAGGGACACATTTTTCTGGGTTACTGAAGATGAGGTCAGAGGTCAGGTCAGAACAGCCTTGGGGAACCTGCAGCGTCGGTCGAGGCCCAGCTGGGGTGGGGGGGGGGGGGGGGGGGCCTGGAGACTGCAACCCAGCAACCTGCCCGCCGAATCTCAGGGACTGGGAAACCATCGTATTTCACCATGAGATGCGCTAAGACACCCTGTCTTGAATAAGCTGAATCTGCAGGTGGGGGGGGGGGGGGTATAAGTGCTCCATAATGCGGAGCTGGAAGGGCTGATTGGTTTTCTCCTGCCTGCACCGCCCTCCGTAAATCATTCAGGTTGAATCTGATAGCTCTGCGAGCAGCAGCAGCTTTTTACCGGTGAGGTAGACCTTTGGGAAGAAGTGCTGCATTAGGCGTCTTTTTGAGTTCAGCCTGGACGGTGGTTTTGGCGAATTGCAATTTAAACCACAAGCCTGACCCCACATGTTCCCTGTGTGTGTCTGACCGCCTGTGGAAGTGCCTTTCGAATGTGCGCTCGTTCCAACTGATTTTTAGAATAGTCCATGGTCTAAAACAGTGTTTGCTGTAAGCAGTGTTATGCAGTTTTTTTTTGTTCGCTTCACGCTGAAAGTCAAACATTTGCCACCTTACACCCTCCTGCACTGTGGCTGACTTTGCTGCTGAAGGGATGTGGGGCTGTCCAACAATGGTTCGAGATTCGCATGCTATTTAAATCATTTTTTTAAAAATACATTTGAGTGTGAAAATTAACCTTTATTTTTAACTTGGGTTGTGTTCAACCAAAAATAAATCTCTCATTTTAGCAGCTCCTCTGTTAAAAACAGAACCCGCCGGGTCATACTGGTCCTTGCTGTGCTGTTACTGGACAGACACGGCACTTTCACTCCCACCGAACCCCCCCCACCCCCACCCCCACCCCCGGTTCCTCGGTGCGATCGGAACACGTCTTTCCCTCCGCTGGGGAATATCGTGAATTAAAAAGAGCGTGGCACTGGCCTCTTCACAAATGGACTGTTTCTGTGTGCAGAGAAAGACATTTTTAGTTTTTTTTTTTTATTAATGCCTGCTGAGTTTATAAGGGTGTGTGCTATAGGAGCTTTTTTTTGCGAGTTTGTGGTCTAAAGCAAGACAATTGCGCTTTCAGGAACTCCAGCCCAGCCAGATGTGGGGGGATGATTGTGTGCCCAGATGTGTGGAGGCCGTTTCGTGGGAATTTCAGCAGTGTAGCGGAGTTTACAGCCGCGCTCTTGGCCAACGGGTGACTCATACGCTGTATGTGGAATGGGGGGGGGGGGGGGGTGGAGTATCGCGGTCAGGTCGTGGTCGACCCCGAGCTGTAAGCGGACCGGCGGCTTGTGTGGGCTGTAGTCCGCCGTGAGATCATCGTCGGGGGGGGGGGGGGGGGGGGGGGCGAGGAGGGGGGGGGTCTCAACAGAGCTCCTGTACCCTGACCCCCCCACCCCATCTCCTCCGCAGCCACGGCTTTACCCACACCGGCTCCCTACATGCGGTGGCAGGACGTCCCGCCGTCCGGGGCGGGGACAGCATGTCTCCCGGTACCGAGCGCTTGAGTGACACGTGCCAGAGGAACACCCCCATACCGCCCGGAGTACCAGGAATACCCCGCTGTGATGGAAATGGGTGTAGGATGGGCTCCCCCTCTTTAGCCGGGTTCCTCCCGAGACTTCTTCCCCACCGGGAACGTTTTCTCGCCACCGTTTGTTGGTTTTTCTCCCCACTAGTTTTTTTTTCCTTTTTTTTCTTTTTATTTTACCTCACATGCTTGCTGTTTGGGGGTTCAGGCCTGGTTTTTGCTACTCTGTAAAAAGCCTCTTTGTGGCTGTTTCCTGTAAACAGCGCAGTGCATGTAAGATTGGTTTAATTTGAAGTCTCTTTCACGGGGGGGACCTGAGGACTCGAGTGTCGTCTCAGTGGATGAATGTGAAGCGCGTGATTTAGCACTGTGCTGCGTCATGCCCACACAGACACGGTGTTACCGCGTGTTTACTCTTCCTCCCGAGGAGGAGGAGCGGAGAGAGAGAGAGGCAGAGCCGTTGGGCTTGGAGCTTGACTCCCGAGTCGGAACACAAACTCGTCACGTCCTCGTGCGAAGGGCGACTCCCACGTGACTCGCGCGGGACGGCCCGAGCTCGCACGGTTAACCTGTAAATGGAGTTTTTTTACGGTCGACCCCGTTGCCCAATCCCCCATTGTCTGAGCGAGGGGAGGGGACAGCGGAGAGAGAGAGAGAGAGAGGGCCTTTTCCCCGCTCCGTTTAGTGCACGTTTTCTCTGATTTAAGCGAGGGAATAAGGAGGATGGATGGCCGGGTCGATGGCGCGCGTGGAGAGGAATGAGCTCGTACGTCAGGTGCTGTGGGGAGGCGTTTCTGTGGGACAGTAACGGGGAGATCCTCAGAGCCGCCCGCGCTCACTGGCCCGTGAAGGGCGTCCGAGCGGCCGAGCCCCAGGCCCCGGGGCTGCGCGTGCTGCTAGCGTGTGCGCCAGGCTCACGGCTACGCGGCGGTCTGTCTCCCGGCAACCCGTCTCCCGGCAACCCTGCCAGCCGACGGCTGCGTGTCTTCAGGCTCAGAAAAGAGCAGCCAGGTGCTGGAGACCTGTTAGAAGAAGGGTCTTCCACAGGGGTGGAAAGGGTGGTGGGGGGCGGGGTGGGGTTGAAGGGTGGGTGTGGTGGGGGGAGGGGGGGTTGAGGGGTGGGTGTGGTGGAGCCGAGCCCTGAGTGGCCGCATGCCTTTCACACCGCAGATTTTCAGGAATTTGAGGGCGGTGGGAGGGCTGTGGAAAGAGTCTGAATATACCCGAGCACGCGTTTATTTTTAACAGGGTGGGAATCACAGGGCTGTATTACAGTCACATTCTGTTATATTCAGCGGTGTCTTTCCACACCTCCCCCCCCCCCCCCTCACTGTCTCCACTTAGGGAGGTGTGAGGACTCCCTCTGAAAGCCTCCTCCTGTGAGCGCGTGCGCCTCCTGCTCCCACAGGACCCGCCGCCGCTCCGCTGCTGACCGCATCTGACTCCCCTCGGCCGGGAGGAGCGGCGGGATAATGGCGGGAAAGCAGTGGGAGGCCGGCGTGTGGGTTGTGCTCTGCAGACAGAGAGAGAGAGAGTGTCTGCCCGCCCTCTCTAAAACACGCCGTCTGGAGAAGCGGCTCCCGGCGAGGCCGTTTGGCTCCCGTCTGTAAACACAGGCGTAGTCGACGCGCATCGCCCCCCCCCCCCCCCCGGACACGCATCGCCCCCCCCCCAGCTGCCCCTGCGCTAGAGATGGGTGAGCGGAGATCTGTGCTCCTTTAGAGATCTGCGTTAGAGACAGGGAGCAGAGGTCTGTGCTCCTTTAGAGATCTGCGTTAGGGATGGGGAGTGGAGAGGGACGTTACACAGTGTTGTTATAGAGATCTGTGCTCCTTTAGAGATCTGTGCTCCTGTAGAGATCTGTGCTCTGTTAGAGATCTGTGCTCCTGTAGAGATCTGTGCTCTGTTGGAGATCTGTGCTCCTTTAGAGATCTGTGCTCCTTTAGAGATCTGTGCTCCTTTAGAGATCTGTGCGCCTTTAGAGATCTGTGCTCTGTTAGAGATCTGTGTGGCTTTAGAGATCTGTGCTCTGTTAGAGATCTGTGCTCTTTTAGAGATCTGGGCTCCTTTAGAGATCTGTGCTCTGTTAGAGATCTGTGCACCTTTAGAGATCTGTGCTCCTTTAGAGATCTGGGCTCCTTTAGAGATCTGTGCTCTGTTAGAGATCTGTGCACCTTTAGAGATCTGGGCTCCTTTAGAGATCTGTGCTCTGTTAGAGATCTGTGCACCTTTAGAGATCTGTGCTCTTTTAGAGATCTGTGCTCTGTTAGAGATCTGGGCTCCTTTAGAGATCTGTGCTCTGTTAGAGATCCGTGCTCTTTTTAAACACACAGGGAATCCGTGACACATTACCCCTGCAGTGCAGCAGGACAGCCACCTCATTAGCTCAGCCAGGGCTGTTTCAGTTAAACGCCTCACTGTCAGCTAAAAATGTTCAACTTCACACTGAACTGTGACCAGTATTCCCCTTTTTCACCTCCCAACAGTGAGCAGCAGTATTTCCCAAGTGAACGGGAATGGTTAGCGGTGGAAGTTAGTAAAAGCAAATGTTTTACCGGGCTTTCTAACGTCGTAAAGAATTGTAGTAAAAAAACAAGAGAGATTGTGTGGCATTTCAGTATTCAGTGTTCACATAATGACTGAAGAAAAGCAGTGTACAGTCAGGCTGTTGGAACAGCTGATGTATGTGCAGGGTCATGGTGTTGCTGTGTGATGTATATTTAGGGTCATGGTGTTGGTGTGTGATGTATATTTAGGGTAATGGTGTTCGTGTGTGATGTATATTTAGGGTAATGTTGATGTGTGATGTATATGAATGGTAATGGTGTTGGTGTGTGATGTTTATTTAGGGTCATGGTGTTGGTGTGTGATGTATGTGTAACGGTGTTGGTGTGTGATGTATATTTAGGGTAATGTTGATGTGTGATGTATTCTGAAGGTGCTGGAGGTCCAGCGGTCCAAGGAGATGACCCTGGTGGAGAACCGCACGCTGGCCGAGCAGAACCTGGAGCTCCAGCCCAGGCTGGACTGCCAGAAGAACGAGCTGACCAAGCGCTACCGCTGCCTGCAGGAGCTGTTCGAGGCCTACCAGGTCCGCAAGTCCACCCTGGGTAAGGGCTCTGGACTACTGTGGTTTTAGTGCGCCTGCTCATGGATGTACACACATCACACATACAGGAACGCTCCTCTGTACACATACCTGTGTGTCTCTGTGTGTGCGTGCGTGCGTGCGCGCGCCTGTGTGTGTGTGTGTGTGAGAGAGTGTAAGTATGAATGTCTGTGTGTGTGTGTGTGAGTGAGTGTGAGTGTGAGTGTGAGTGTGAGTGTGAGTGTGAGTGTGAGTGTGAGTGTGAGTGTGAGTGTGTGAGTGTGTGTGTGTGTGTGTGTGTGTGTGTGTCTGTATGTGAGTGTGTGTGAGTGAGTGTGAATGTGTGTGTGTGTGTGTATGTGTGTGTGTGTGTGTGTGTGTGTGTGTGTGAGTGAGTGTGTGTGTGTGAGAGTGTGAATGTGTTTGTGTGTGTGTATGTGTCTGTACGTGAGTGTGTGTGTGTGTGTGTGTGTGTGTGTGTCTGTATGTGAGTGTGTGTGAGTGAGTGTGAATGTGTGTTTGTGTGTGTGTATGTGTGTGTGTGTGTGTGTGAATGTGTGTGAGTGTGTGTGTGTGTGAGTGTCTATACGTGTGTGTGTGTGAGTGAGTGTGAATGTGCGTTTGTGTGTGTGTTTGACACACAGGCCTCACCGGTTTGCCCAGGTCTCGCTGTGTGTTTTTCCACGGCTGGTCTCCCATGCCGCCAGATACTGACAGCTCCGGGGGGGTGGGGGTGGGGGTGAAGGGCGGGCAGTGTGTCACAGCCGGCCTGGCTCCTCCCTCCTCCTTCCATCGCTCTGCAGTGTCTGTGACCCAGGCCTGTGCTGTGGCCACGCCCCCTCCCCTGCCCCTGACCCCGCCCCCTGTGCGTGTCCTAATTAAAACAGGTGTCACCCGAAAGCCAGCGTGACGGAACTGTCGCCAGGCAACCTGCTCAAAACAGCGAGTCAACAATGCTCACCCCTCTCTGGGGAGCTCCTGGTGCCCTGACACCGCTAAAGTTTGGCTTCATTCTTTTGTCCCGCGCAGGAGCAGAAAGTGTTACGGTCCCCCCAAGGGAGGGTACTCTCATTCTTCTTGAGGGGGGGGTTAGGGTTATGAGGGGGGGTTAGGGTTAGGGCTAGTAATTTTATATATACCTAAACAGTAGTCACACTGGTGTCGGGTTAAGTTCCTCAGTGTGGGCAGGGGTGTTTGGCTGTGTGGTATATCGCTGGGCTGGTCAGTGTGGGAGGTCAGTGAGGGAGGTGCGCTCCTGTGCGCCTCCTCTGTGACCGCCTCCCCGTCCTTTTACAGCTCAGCTCCGTCACCCTCCTCTCTCTGCTTCTGTTTACTCGCATTTGGCCGCTCTTTGAAATACTCTGCCGCTTCATTTCCTTTATTTTTTTATTTTACTATCTCTGGTGGAAGTAAACAAACCCCTGGGGGGGAGGGGGGGAGGGGGGGGGGCTTTGTGTGAAATGTAGGTAACCTACTTTCCTCCCCCAGCCTGGCTGACCCAGTTTTGCTCCACACTCGGCAGGGTTCCCCCAGCCCAACTGCTCTGGAGCTCAGCAGAGAGAGAGAGAGGAAGACAGACGGATGGGCAGAGAGAGAGAGATGGATGGAGGGACAGTGAGATGGGCAGAGTGAGGGAAACAGAGAGAGACACAGAAGGGAGTGAGTGAGAGAGAGAGAGGTAGAGAGAGGGGCCCTGTTTGTCCCAGATGAACAGTCCCATCCCCTGGCAGAGGGGGTATTGTTTTGGGTGACTCACCCTCATGCTTCTCCCCTTTAAATCCGCTGCCGTGGCGACGGCCGCCTGGCGAAGGCCACGGCGTGGAGGGCGGGGGGGTGCCAGGGCAGACAGTGACCCCCCCCGCCCCCCCGCCCCCGGGCTCATCGCCACAACACTGTCCCTTTGTGCTGTGGGCGCGCGGGACGGCTGAAACAGAGCGTGGGGGGGCGTGCGTGGGGTGGGGGGGGGGGAGGTGTTTGGCAGACATCCCTGAATCAATTACCGCCAAGCTGTCTCCTGACCGGCAGGCTCGCTCTCCTTATACGGTCAAAGGGGCCCGACCACCCCGCGCATCGCCGTGGGTTACGGCGGGGGCCGAGCTGAGGGGGGCCCGAGGGTTATGGCTCCCCCTGCAGGGCCGGGGAGGAAATGCAGTGCCTCTCCACGAGCGTTAGCTGCGCAAATGCAGCCGCGTGGAGAGCCTCTGTGAGCGCGATACGGGACATCCGACCCCCGCCCCACACCCTGTCCCGTACACCTGTCCCGTACAGGAGCGCTGTAGACTGAGTCCACCCCACCTGCAGAGCTGGCAGTTACTGCAGAGGCCGTTCGAATCTGTTCAAAAATCTTGACGCCACAGACTGGGCGTGTGAGTACTGGACAGCCTGCCGTTTCGTGGGGATGAAAGAGGGGGATATTGGTTCGTATCGTTCAGGAAGGGACAGATTGCCTCTGCCCACACAGTCCCCTTATGGGGCCTCTTTGAATCTGCAGGCTGAAAAAAAGGAACATTCCAGAACAGAAGGATTGATTTTCCTTTTTCTTTTCTTAAGTAGTTCAAGGGCATCCTTTGCCTTTTGAATAGCAGACAAAGACAGATGTTAGCAGTAATTCTGTAGCACAGCGCTGGGCTCTGCTAGGAGGGATATTGCTTTGAGTTGTCAGTTACAGTTAGCATTCGCCGAATTCGTTTTACGCAACAGAAAGAGTCTACGTAAGGGCATGATGACGTGTGAACGTGTGACTTCCTGCTTCCTGCTTCTGCTTTCCACACGTTCTCGGAGTTTCCCTCCCACCCGGGGATGACGTAAGTGGTACGCACGCACTGCAAAAAGATTAAAACACGCAGCAATTTTATGTCATAATTGAAAGCGTAATTAAAAATGGATGTGTACCTAAAATATATGTAATAGGTGCTATAAAATTGTTGCGCAGTTTTTGTTGTGCATGCCTACCTGCACCCCACTAATGTCAATCCCGCCCTCCCAAAATACAGTTATATTATTATATCATTGGTGGCCCCCTTGAGTCCTTTTGCTTTTATGATTGGCCCAGTGGTTGCCATGGAGTCTCCGGGGTAGTAGGTGTAGAATCCTATTACGACAGATCCCCCCCCATATCTCCTGCTAGCTTCCCGCTGGCCTGTGACATCAGTCCAGGAAGTCATCGGCTGGGTGTGCTCCCTCCGTAAGGCCACCCTGATTGCTCATTTCGGTTGTTCTCGGTGGCCTGTTGATGGAGGGCGTGTGCGTGGGACATCGTTCGGAGTTCGCGGTTTTCTTTGTACTTTGACCGGCGTTCGGAATGCGGGCGAATTCCAGGCATAGCTGCACGTGCGTGTGCACGTTTCCGACGGGGACTAAATTAAACGAGCGGCTGGTCTTTTTTTGGGCGTGACCGCGGCGACGGGCCCTGGCCGTGACCCCGGTCGGGGAGTAACCGGCGCGGGACGCCCCGCCCCCGTAGCCGTGGAGACGTGTCCATTCCGCCCGCGCTCGCGGTGACTCATCGGATACCTGATCCCCCCCCTCCCCTTCCCCCCCCCCCCCTCCCCCAGGCTCAGAGCCACTGGCAGGAGTTACCGGAAGGTTTTGGCTTCAAGGTTTAAGGTTTCTCGGGGGGGGCGAGGTGGCGGGAGAGCGGGTGAACGCGCTGACCTGGCTGGGCGGGGTTAAATGAGGTCACGGGTCACGTGGACTGACTCTGAGATTCACTGGACGTCAACCGTCAGTCCGTGTCTTTGCCGTCATCGCTGATTGAATTCAGAGTTTTGCTCATTAGCGTGGAGCTGGGAGCCTGTCCTCTTTATGAGCCGGGAGAACCTGCTCGGCCTGAGTTACTGAAGCTCGCTTCACTGGGGTGCCTGGAGTCAAGAAGCATTTTCGGAGAAAGCTCCCACTCAAGGTTCAGCGAAGTCTTTTGAAGACGGTTTTCACAGAGTGCTCACAGAGACACGTGCTACCATGTGAGCAGCCTTGTATGTAAAGCAGGTTTTGGTTGATTGCCCGCGTGTGTGTGTGTGTGTGTGTGTGTGTTCAAGCTGCGCTGGTGTGTGTTTCAGCTGCGCTGGTGTGTGTTTGAGTGTGATGTGCAGTTTAGAGGGGGAGGGGCCTAGCTGGAGAGGGAGGAGCCAGGTCACAGGGGGAGGGGCCAGGTAGTCTCTGTGTGGCTGCAGCCCTGTGTGATGTGTGGTTTTTTGTGTCTCTGTGCTTCACAGATCAGTGCTCGGGGAGCAATTCTCTGGACACCCTGCTGGCCCTGCTGCAGGCTGAGGGAGCCAAAATCGAGGAGGAGACGGAGGTAAGCCCGCCCCTCGCCCCTCGCCCCTCACGCCCCTCGCCCCTCACGCCCCTCCCGCCATACCGCGTTAAAATGGAGGAGGAGACGGAGGTGAATTTGCCTTTAACTCAAACCGCTGATGGTTCGGTGATGATTCTCTGTAGGGCAGTGGTGGAGGGTCTGTGTTTTAAATTTGAGGCTCCTCTCTTCCCCCCCCTTGTCCCCTCCCCGTCCCGGTGCAGAACATGGCCGACTCCTTCCTGGAGGGGGAGATGTCGCTGGACGCCTTCGTGGAGGGGTACCAGAGCAGCCGGAAGCTGGCGCACCTGAGGAGGGTGAAGATCGACAAGCTGCAGGAGATGGTGGTGGCGGGACAGAGGGTCCCGCAGAGCCCCGCCCCGCCCGCCCGTCTCCCGGAGGCGCCCCCCGCCGCGCCCCTCTCCTTCTTCGCTGGGGCCAACGGCTCCCCCGTGCCCCAGCCCCGCAGGGCGCCCCCTCCCCCGCCCGCCCAGCCCCCCCCGGCGGTCGCCCCCCAGGCCGCCCCCGGGCTCCCGTACCCCGTCACCCCCTACCCCCAGATCCCGCCCCGGGCGGGGCAAACGGCCGGCTACCCCGCCCCCTCCGTGCCCTACTTCCCGCAGTACCCGCAGCGGCCCCCCCCTCGCCTGGCCCCCCAGCCCGGCTTCATCATGCAGTGACGGGCTCCGGTCCTGCAGGCCCCCGTGCGTGTCTGAGGATGATGGGGGGGGGGGTGGGGGTGCTGGGGGGGTGCTCGGGGTTTGGGGGGGGGGGCACAGAGCACGTCGCCCACGGAAACGCAGGGGGGCAGCACGTTGTCTTAATCAGTCCAAACACAACCCGCCTACAGCAGCAGCGTCTACAACAAAACTGTCCGTCTGCAGAGGGGCTGCTTCCCACCCCCGTTTCGTTAGAATCTAATCAGGAAGGGGGGGGGGGGGGGTTGATTATAGAATCTTGCCTTTATTCATGTTTTATAAAAGAAAGATAAAGCCGGCTGGATTTAAGTGGATTTGAGAGCACCGTGAGGGGAAAGCTTTCCTCCTGATGTCTGTTGATTTTGGTTTTGTTGGTCGCGCTCTGTCGATGAAGGAGCCAGATATGGTTTGTTATCTGCAGCTTTTCCAATATTACGACTGGTGGGGAAAAAGCTTTATGTGAAGCCAGGAGCCGTGGATGACACAACAGCGACAGGACCAGGCTGAAACATATGCAAGCAGACAACCGAGACCTTACTGTGTGCTGTTTTTACAGACCTGCAAGAGCAAATAACTTGTTTTTAATGCCATCTTATTTGAGAGAATTCAAACATTTTTGATTACCAGGTTGATTTTACAAACCTGCAGCCAAAGATGTTTTCATTTTATTTCATTGTTTTGCTGTTGGAGTACTCAGAAATGTCTAGTTTTTTTTGTTTGTTTGTTTTTTTAACACATAGGTAAGACTAAGAGTACTTCTAACTAAATGAGAACTGGACTGCTGGCTTTTAGCTGTTAGCGGAGTTATTGATTAGGAATCGTCAGGAATAGTAACTCCTCCTGTGTGTGTGTTCTTCAAGTTCCCATTGAGCAAAACCTCTGCAGGCTTCAGACCCATCTGTAAAGATGCTGGGTTGCAGATCTACAGGTTTAGGGACCTGGGTGTGTGCTTGCTTTGGAGGACAAGACTCTGAGGAAGTCCAGGTAAAGCCTGTTGGGCTGACCTGACGCAGGTGTGAGGCATTGTGGGTAGGTCCCAGCAGTGCGCTGATGTGGGTTGAGGGTGTGAGGCATTGTGGGTAGGTCCCAGCAGTGCGCTGATGTGGGTTGAGGGTGTGAGGCATTGTGGGTAGGTCTCAGCAGTGCGCTGATTTGGGTTGAGGGTGTGAGGCATTGTGGGTAGGTCCCAGCAGCGCACTGATGTGGGTTGAGGGTGTGAGGCATTGTGGGTAGGTCCCAGCAGTGCGCTGATGTGGGTTGAGGGTGTGAGGCATTGTGGGTAGGTCTCAGCAGTGCGCTGATTTGGGTTGAGGGTGTGAGACATTGTGGGTAGGTCCCAGCAGTGCGCTGATGTGGGTTGAGGGTGTGAGGCATTGTGGGTAGGTCCCAGCAGCGCGCTGATGTGGGTTGAGGGTGTGAGGCATTGTGGGTAGTTCCCAGCAGCAGTATGGCACTGTGTGACCCGCTGTGCCTGTTTAAGCCGCGGAACACCATCGGACCCAACCAGCACGCGCTCTAACGACCCTGTGTCCAAGGCCAGAACCGCTCCAGAACCCCACCAGAACCACTCCAGAACCGCTCCAGAACCCCACCAGAACCACTCCAGAACCACTCCAGAACTGCTCCAGAACTGCTCCAGAACGTGCCTGTAGCTGTGCTTGGTACTGAGCACGGTGCTCCTCTCCTGTGTGTGTGTGTGTGTGTGTGCGCGTGTGAATGAGCGAGCAAGCATGTGTGTGAGCGCGTGTGTGTCTGGTCTGTGGTCTGTGGTCTGTGTGTGTGTGTGTGCGTGTGTGAGCACCCTGAAGCCTTCATTCTATAGCTGGCCTCACCGCTGGCTGTACGCATGACTCCGTTTTATCAAGACTCTATTTTATCCTCGTAAAACTAATATGCATATAAAATGTGAGCGTTTGTATATACGTGTGTGATTAAGGGAGCTGACCTCAGTTAGGGCTCGTTAGAGCTGCTCAGAAGATGCCTGACATTTCCACCCGTCCAGTAGCGTATGATCCCCTCAGTGTTTCAGCGTCTGCCTTTCCCTCTTCTCTTTGCACTTTCCTCTCCTTGGTCCTTCTCCCCAGTAATTAGCGGTGACGACCCTGTAATTAGCGCTGATTGATCTTGTATTGCAGCTACTACAAGCGCCCGAGTGGGCAGCGCATTGTCTGTCCCGCGCGGCGCATTGTCTGTCCCGCGCGGCTCGGGTTTCCGTGTGAAGGTACGTGAGCGTCTTGCACTGGGCTCCGTAGAGCTTCTGGATCTCCGTGGGGTCAGGACTGGACACCCCAGTGGTTACCAACCCTGTTCCATGGAGATCTACCGTCCTGTAGGCTTTCACTCCAACCCTAACAAAGCCACACCTCGCTCAACAGCTTAGAGATCTCATTGAGCTGCTAATTAGCAGGTGTAATAAATTTAAGGGTTGAAATGAAGTGGTGTCCACTGCTGTACACAAACAGTGATCCAAGAGCCACATTTTTATTTTTTTTTGTGGGTTTTATTTAGTTTTTACTTCCCTTTTTTGTCCATCATATGATGTCAGTGTGGGTGCCATTGTGGTTTTTTAATTTCTGCTTTTTTTGACGGAGTTTCGCTATTCGGAGTTCCCGCTAACTTGCTTTATTTGGTCGGACCCAGCGGGGCGTCTCTTATTGGCCCGTGGTTACGCTGCTGCCCCGCCCTTCTCCCCGCGGGACGGCTCGGTTTCGACGCCCTGGGGCCCCCCGGCACCCTTCAGCCAGGCTCCCGCCCCCATCAGGGAGACGTCAGAAACACTCTAAAGCAGGGCTGCCCCGCCCTGTTCCTGGAGATCTACCGACCTGTAGTTCAGAACTGTCCAATCCTGTTCCTGGAGATCTACCGACCTGTAGTTCAGAACTGTCCAATCCTGTTCCGGGACATCTGCCGTCCTGTAGGCCTTTGCCCCACAACCCTAACAAAGCTGCACCTCATTCAGCAACCGGAAATCTCATTGAGCTGCTAAATAATGGAATCAGGTGTGCCGAATCGGTGTTGAAATGAGAGCCTGCCGGACGGTGGCTTTCCAGGAACAGGGCCGGGCAGCTTTTCGGTCTGAAGGAAACCCAGCAGGTCGGATTACACAGCTGCTGCTTTTATGAGTGTGAAAATTCACGAGAGCTCGTTGGGGTTCCCCGTGGCGTTTTTTGGGCGATTGTGCGCCGGTCTGCCACGTTGTCCCGTTCTACAGGTAGAGTACGCCGGTCCTGTGAATAGAGCCACTGTGTGCCTGTACTGGGGGGGGGGGCAGGAGGGGGGGGGGTGGTGGTAGCTGGGGAGGGGAGGGGGGTCCTGTTCTGCACTGCTCCTCAGTCACACTCAGTAGACACTCCTTCTGTGAGTCGATGGTGTTTTTAAACTCCTTCTCCTTGTTGCAGTCGATGGTGTTTTTAAATGTCGTGTTTGTGTGCATGGGCATGTGTGTGTGTGTGTGTGTGTGTGTGTGTGTGTCTGTCTGTCTGTCTGTCTGTCTGTGTACCTCTCATCACAGTTCAAATCACACTGGTAAGGCTAGGCGGTGGTAAGTCATGCCTGGATAGTGAGGCTTCATGAGTGAGGCGAAAAGAACAGCGCTGTGATTGGCTCAGTTTGACGAGGCCTTCATGCTGTGTGGTTGGCCCCACCCATGTTGAACTTCGTGAAGATCACTCCCCCATTGTTAGTGAGACGCCAGACAGGATCTGTCTGTGTGTGATGTCACAAACAACACTTTTCACCGATGATTGCCAAACTACTTGATAAAGACTGGTGTCTCTCTCCCCCCCCCCCCCCCCCCCCCCCCCCATACGTGTGCTTTCTGTGTTTATATTTGTGAGAAAGATTAATCAGCAGGCCTGTCTGCTGTGAACATGTAGGACAGGTGAAATTAAAGGCCCTGTGTGTCAGAATCGGGGCCTGGGTAAAATGCAAATCCCTCAGAAATAGCTGTTTTATAATGTAAAATAGTCTCTTGTACACACTCCTAATGTAAGATATGTTGATTGTTATTGTAATACCGTGTTGTATGACTAATGGAAGATTGTAGTGGTGGACTGCTGAAGTTACCCCTGTCTATTTTTAAGGCTAATAAATAAAATGTTTTTATATCGGTGCAGTGTGTCTCTTTACGTAATGTTTCCATGACAGCCTGAAATGAACTTTAGGCGGTTTCAATCAGAACACACGCACTATTCTTACACGTACTTTCAAACATTGAAATAATTCAAAGGATTCATTTAAATACTATTTTCAAGAAATTAATATAAAATTTAAATATTAATTTGTTCTGTATAATTTCACAATTCAATAATAGGCATTAACTCCCCCTTTTCCATGATCGTGCTCATCACCTGGCTCCGGCCCCACTGTTCAACTTTGAGGGCTCCACCCTCTGGCAGTGGAGGGAACTGCATGCCCGGTAATTGAGCACACCTGAGGTTTGAGTGGTGTCAGTGGGACGCCATATTTTGTGACCTGCATTTGCCAGTGTTAATATCGCATGGCGCAAAATGTGCAAAATCATGAACAACCAGATGGTAGAACGTCTGAAGAGACCAATGACTGCTCAGTGACCCTGTGGATGTACTGAAGCTGGTTAACATTAATTTTAAGAAGCATAACATATGGATACACCAGGAATTATGAAAAAATAACCTATTATGTTTGATATGAAACTAGTTATTTAATCACATCACCTCTATCGGAATTCAGAAAGGTAACAAAGGTAACAGCCATGGGTATGAGCATAGTTGTTGGTCTACCCTGGGGTACCTAAAGACTTACCATTAGTATCTGCCATTAAGATCTGATGGCTGAGTTCGGATAGGATTTTTTCGTAGTTTGAATGCAACCTAATCACAGTTAATTCTTCATTAGTATAGTCAGTCATGAATCCCGCACTCCAAGGTTGAAGATAAAAATACCTGAAATAACGTCATAGTGAAATTCGTCCCTTTACCAATATCATTTTACAAGCCTCACATGGACAACGAGGGGATAAGCTGCTGGAATGTAGCTGCTGAAAGTATTTTAAATGACCTGATAAAAAATGAAATAAACATTTCAGATATTTGAATGGTTTGGAATAAATAATCTACAATAAACTATTTCAAAATAATATAATTTCATTTGTACATGTATTTTCCACATGGATGGAAATACATCTGAAAGGCAATGAGTTATTTGAGCCAGGTCTACTTTCGATTTCACGGAAATGTTTTTTTTTTTTTTCAGTATTCAATGCCTTGGAGCAAACAGAAATAAATGAAACACACAGAACAAGCGCCACTTCCACATTCTAATATTTGCTAAAACATAAAGAGATGGGAGTTAACATGGTTCTTTTACACACAATTTGTTTTAATTTTACTGAATATATTTTTAGTTACACGAATGCTTTTCTGTCATTATGAAACTCACTGTGCATTGACGTCAGCGACGTCGTTGAATACATCACAGTGAATTCTCGACGTTTTACGCAGGCGACGTAGGAAGCGAATGTGGCGTTTTGACGCACTCATGTAATGGCTGGAGAGAGATCACAGAGAAACAGTAACGTTTCAACAGTGCGTTTTGTGACAGGTTGTATAATGGTTATTATTTGAAACTCTAATTCTCAGTCTTCGTTGTCCTTAATGTAATAAGTCACAACTGACATACTTGCCAGCTAGCTAGTTAACAGACTGTGGCAGGCTAGCTAGCTAGCATAGTCTGGTATGTGTGGTGCGATGCTATGGAGTTAGCTTATAGTACTAACAGTTAGCTAACTGGCTAAGTCATTCTTTTGCAAGCTCTGAACCGCTTACCAATTAAAATTTCACATAATATTAGTCAGCTGCACTTGAAAAGGTATCTTTTAACTTCCACTTAGTTTCTGGGGAACACTGACTAACTACATGTGTAATTTTCATGATTTATCTCGATTGAAAGTTTTGACACGTAACTTATCTTGTTCGTTGCTATCCAACTAATTTGCCATCTGCCCGGCAAATGTGTACTGCTTAGCTTGCATCCCAACAATGCTATTCTGGTGTCTGTATTTTTTTTTTTTTTAATTTGCTGGATAGTCACTTGTGCTACATTGCTACATTGGGCTCTTTTGGGCAAGAAACCAACGACAACAAATTTATTTTATGTTTTATAACTACCGTACCGGACCTTTTCCCCCCACACAGGTGCTTGTAAACGGAAGCGATGGCGTGTGCGAGAGTGCCTTTGGACGAGCTCCATGTGACAGAGCCTAGCGGGCCGATGGGTAGGGATCGCACTCTACCGGCGCTGGTAAGTCAGCGAGAAGTTTCATATATGTACGTATATATTTTCTCTTTCCCGTGTGTGCACACCGTAGCCCACAATTACGTAGCATTTTTTGACATTGACGCCCTTGTTTTTTTTGTGAATGGCAGCACCCGGAGCGGATGGAGGACCGAAGTTTTGTGGCATACAGGCCCCCGCCACCGGAAAGTTCTGGCGCACAGCTAGAAGAGTTCATTGAGCATGCTCAGTTCATCGCTGACGACCTGGATTGGCTGCTGGCGCTACCACATGACAAATTCTGGTGCCAGGTCAGTGGACCCACCTTGTGTCAGGTGGCATCAGAACTCTCTAGCACACAAATCTCCGCAAGATTCTAGATCACCGGGTCTCCACCCTGGCCAGAGTGGGCTGCAGAGTATATTGCATTTATTTTTTACACATTATTGATTGATTGATTAAATTGATTGACTACCCAGCTCACCTTCCCTGGTTTATTTGGCCTAAATTGACTCAGGGTTTTGCTGTGTCTCTGTGTTGTGACAGTGACTCAGTATTTTTACTGTTTCTCTGTGTTGTGACAGTGACTCACGGTTTTGCTGTGTCCCTGTGTTGTGACAGTGACTCAGGGTTTTTACTGTTTCTCTGTGTTGTGACAGTGACTCAGGGTTTTGCTGTGTTTCTCTGTGTTATGACAGTGACTCAGGGTTTGCTGTGTCCCTGTGCTGTGGCAGTGACTTAGTGTTTTTACTGTTTCCCTGTGTTGTGACAGTGACTCAGGGTTTGCTGTGTCCCTGTGCTGTGGCAGTGACTTAGTGTTTTTACTGTTTCCCTGTGTTGTGACAGTGACTCAGGGTTTTGCCGTGTCTCTGTGTTGTGGCAGTGACTCAGGGTTTTGCTGTGTTGTGGCAGTGACTCAGGGTTTTGCTCCTGTCCCTGTGTTGTGGCTGTGACTCAGGGTTTTGCCTGTGCTGTGGCAGTGACTCAGGGTTTTTTTCGTGTCCCCCCGTCCCGCAGGTGGTGTTTGACGAGTCCCTGCAGAGGTGCCTGGACTCGTACCTGCGCCTCGCCCCCCGGGGCCTGGACCCCGAGGCGCTGCCGGCCTCCCCCGCCGCGGCGGACATGCAGCGGCGGCTCCACCGCGCGGCCTTCATGACCTTCCTCCGCATGGCCACGCACAAGGAGTCCAAGGTGGGAACCCCGCCTGCGTCTCCTCCCCCCCGCGTTGTGTTCCTCCTCTTCCGCTCCTGCGCCGAGCTGGGGACTGCGCTGCCTTCTGTGCGCGCGTCATTCAGGCGTACACATGAGGGGGTGTGGTGTGTTGGGCGGCGGTGTGGTGTAGTGGGTAAGGAGATCGTCTTGTAACCTAAAGGTCACAGGTTCAATTCCCAGGTAGGACACTGCCGTTGTACCTTTGAGCCACGATACTCAACCTGCATTGCTTCAGTGTATATCCAGCTGTATACCTGGAGGCTATGTAAATGCTATGCAGAAGTTGTGTAAGTCGCTCTTGATAAGAGCGTCTGCTAAATGCCTGTCATGTAATGTGCTATTTTTAGTGTGTCCCATTTCCTGTCAGAGTGGAAGTCCGTTTGTGATTGGTGTCCTTTTTTTTCTTTCTTTTTCCTTCCTCCTCCTCAGGAGAACTTCATTACTCCCGCGGTGTTTGGAGAGATTATTTACAACAACTTCCTGTTTGACATTCCCAAGATCCTGGACCTGTGCGTGCTGTACGGAAAAGGAAATTCACAGCTGCTTCACAAAATGATCGGTGTGATTTTTTAAAATTTATTTATTTATTTTTATTTTTATTTTTATTTTATTTATTTATTTATTTTTTCTGTCATTGTTTTCCATCGGGTTTTATTTTTTTAAGTGACGAATGCTTATGATTGGCTGTCATGCTCGGCCCGCATCCTGATGTGAGTGTCTGTCTTCCAACAGAGAACATATTCACTCAACAGCCCGGTTACTATGGCGACCTGGAGGAGGCGGTGCCTACAATCATACAGGTACGAGGCACCTGCACGTTTTTCCCACACGGTTTACAGCTGTGTACCATGATCCTGTGTACCACTATACCACCACAGCCTCACAGGCCTGACAGACCAATCTGGGTCTGAGTGTAACGCAGGGGTCTCCAATCTTATCCTAAACGGGCCGGTGTCGGTGCAGGTTTTTGTATTAGCCCAGCACTAAGACACTCTGTTTAACAAGGGCTTGATTGAAGACAATGATTTGTTAATTAGTTGAATCCGGTAGGGTGTTGCTGGACTAAAACACACACACCTGCACCCACACCGGCCCTTTTTCGGGTAAGATTGAGGACCCCCTGGTGTAACAGGTCTGGGTGCTGTCTCACTCCCCCAGGTGCTGGACACCATCCTGCAGAAGTGTGGCCTGCAGCTAGAGGGCGCCACTGCAAGCGAGCCCCTGAAACTGGAGGCTCATGGGAGATCCACTGCCATGACCATGACCCAGAAGGTGACGTGTCACCCAGAGACAGACTGCTCATAAGTGGGGTTTCCATCCAGCTGTTTTTATGCTAATTTAGTAAAAGTAAACTGGAGGGGAAACACCTAAAATGAGAAACAACTGTGAAAAATTTCAAAAAATGTACATGCCATGCATAACTGAGACAGGACTGTTATGATCAGTGCGAGTATGTCTAGCAAACTCTCCTAACTCTGCTTGGCTGGCATAGAATATAATTTCAACAATTTTTTATTATAAAAAAATTTGGTATAATTTTTAAAACCAAATTGCTAATGGCTAAGTGGTTAGTGACCTGTTGCGCAAATGCAACACCACACACGCCCACAAATGCTCGGAAATATACGGGCAAAGGTTTCTCACTTTGCATGGTTACGTCAGACTTCCGAGGCCCATAAACCTCACCTTTGTGAGGGGTGTGGCGTAAACGTGACGTGCGCGCACCTTTCTGCCACCTGCAGGACCTCGTGGACCTGGTCCTATACCTGTGCGATTCCTGCACCACCATTTACTCCTTCCTGGATATCTTCCCTGGCGCCTGCCTGACCTTCCAATCACACGGCTTCCTCAACAGGTGAGTGACAGCACCTTTGACCAATCAAATAAGACTCTTAATTTCAACAAGGTGGTGAACAGGAAAAATGTTTTTTTTTTAAAAAGGTAACACCTGTTTATTCCCCTAGACTGGCTTCATTCTATGAGCTGGCTGTACCAGACATTGAGAAGGCTATAAGAAAGAGGAACTTTGATGATAAGAGGTTAGTGTTGCTGTGGGTGCATGTTGTTGTTTGTGTAAGACGAGGGAGTAGTAGACTGACAGGTATGTGTGTATCCCCCACCCCCCCAGCTTACAGGAGGACCTGTGGAGAAGGCTGTCCCATTCCTGTCGGAAGATGGTGGAGATCGCTCACCTGTTCGTCCTGCACACCTGCTTGCAGCCCATCCTGGAGGGGTGAGGACTCACCTGCGCGCACCTCTTTTTATCCTAATGGCTATGCAGCCCATTAGCCTCAGCCTGCACCTGACCGTAACTTATCCACACGCGAGGCCGAGCCGTCAGAGACTAACAGCCCCTTCCCTCCCTCCCTCTCCCGCTCGCAGCTCGGAGAACGTGCAGTCCTGCGTGGAGGACTTCCTGCAGATCACCACCGCCTTCCTCCAGGAGAAAAGGTACGTTAGGAGGGTCCGGCAGGACGGGACGCGGTGTCTTTGCGGTACTCCTAGCGTGTAGTAACACAAGAGCTTCCGTTTCCTGTGTGTAAGGGCACTGATGATGATGATGTTGATAACGATGGTGATGGTGATGATGATGATGATGATGGTGGTGATGCTGATGGTGATGCTGATGATGGTGATGATGGGTCTCTCAGGTGGATTCAGTGACCACTTCCTGTCGCTCTCCTCAGGTTCCTGGTGGATTATGACGAGCAGTTCCCCGTGGCTGATGATGTCAGCCTTCTGCAGCAAGCCTTCCCTCATCTGTATCCTCTGAATTCATCAGCTTTTCCGTTTGAAGACTCAAAAAAAAAACTTTAAAAACAATCATTTTAAACAGGCATAAACTTAAGATATTAAGGCTATTTTATTCAGTTTAACTTCTTATACCGCCCTCTACAGGCAGATTTGATATTGGGATTTGATATTTGATATTTTATAAAATTTGAGAAGAAAAATGTTTGCATACATCTCAGTGTTGTGGTTTAATGAATACTAAATTAAGGAAAAGAAAGTTGTCAGCCAGTGTCTCTGATTGGCTGGCCTGGTGTTTGTGCACAGACAGAGAAAATGTCCGTTGGCTGGTTGTTTTCCTTGAATCCCGCCGCTCTGCCAGCGACGAGACCAGGACGTCCTACCTGCTACAGGGGGTGGAGTCCGCCTGGGAGGGCGTGGGCAGGAAGAGGCTTCGGCCCGCCCCCATCGCCGCCGCCCCCCAGGAAGTGGAGAGGGGGGGCGAGGAGTGGGCGGAGACCGGGGAAGACCGGACCAATGGGGTGGAGGGGGGCGCAGAGGCCCCTGTGGATGCCCCTCGAAAGGGGGACAATGTGAGTTCGGGGGCAGCTCTCTCTCCTTTCATCACCACGGTTACATTTTCACCATGGTTACACTGGCCTGGATTACACATCAGGGGCAGGAAACTGACCTTTCTGTCCACTGGCCTCGGTGGCCGGTGCCTCCCAAAATTAACCCCCCAGTTTCACAGTTTTACCAGACAACTAGATGTTTAGAATCGAACAGGACCTTCCAGTGACGGGTGGTTACTTGCCAAAGTGGCTGGTGGAGTAGATAAAACTCACCTGCCACTGATAACACTGCGACACTCCAGGACTGGAGTTTGACGCCAGTGCTCTAAAGTGTATGAAATGTGCTGTGTAAATCAAGGCTGATTGATTGATTGATGATTGACTGACTCCTCCCCCTCCTCTCTCTCCCTCTCTCTCTCTCTTCAGGGGGCCGTGTGCACGGTGAGCGCGGGCGAGCTGGAGTCCCTCCTCTCTCACATCAGAGACCTCCTGCCGGACCTGGGGGAGGGCTTCCTGCTGGCCTGCCTGGAGGAGTACGGCTACGACTCGGAGGTGGTCATCAACAACATCCTGGAGGACCGGCTGGCCCCAGCGCTGGACAAGCTGGACCGAGCCATGCCCAGGTACGCTCACCTGTCTGAGCGCTGCCCAGGTACGCTTACCTGTCTGTACCTGCCCAGGTACGCACACCTGTCTGTCCCTGCCCAGGTACGCTTACCTGTCTGTACCTGCCCAGGTACGCACACCTGTCTGTCCCTGCCCAGGTACGCTCACCTGTCTGTACCTGCCCAGGTACACTCACCTGTCTGTACCTGCCCAGGTACGGTCACCTGTCTGAGCCATGCCCAGGTACGCACACCTGTCTGAGCCATGCCCAGGTACGCTCACCTGTCTGTACCTGCCCAGGTACGCACACCTGTCTGTACCTGCCCAGGTACGCTTACCTGTTTGTACCTGCCCAGGTACACACACCTGTCTGTACCTGCCCAGGTACGCTCACCTGTCTGTACCTGCCCAGGTACGCTCACCTGTCTGTACCTGCCCAGGTACGCTCACCTGTCTGTACCTGCCCAGGTACACTCACCTGTCTGTACCTGCCCAGGTACGCACACCTGTCTGTACCTGCCCAGGTACGCTCACCTGTCTGAGCCCTGTCCAGGTACTGGGATGCTGCTGTTGGCCGGTTTTAGGCAAAGTGAATTGTGTGCAGGGTTGGAGCCTGCAGTGCAGTTAATGTTGTTGATGAAACTAATAGAAACTCCTCCCACTATTCATTTGCCACGCCCCCTCAGGCCCGTGAAGGAGGAGCTTCCACCCGTGCTGAACTCCAGGTCTAACGTGTTCGACGACGACGACTTCGACGTCTTCAATCGCGACAAGGTGGACATGACCCGCGTCTGGAAGGGCAGGAGGTGAGAAGACCTCAAAATACTCAACTGCTTTGCTACTGTCAGTCTTACCAGAGATGTGCTCCAGACCTGAGCAAGAAGATTCCTCACAGGTCTGGAAAACATCTCTGCTAAGACCGAGTTCCTGAAAAAGATGTTATATGATTTAAAAATAAAATAGAAGAAAACTTATGAGCTTGTTCACCACCATACTTGTATTTGGAATGCCTGACCCTAACTGATAACTGCATTAGAGGTTGGAAAGCCCTTCTCAGTGCTCATTGGCCGAATCGTGGTTCTGAAATGGAGCGGATTGGCCGAATCGTGGTTCTGAAACGAGCGGATTGGCCGAATCGTGGTTCTGAAACGAGCGGATTGGCCGCGTGTCCGTGTCCTGCAGGCAGGGGAAGAGCGGGCGCGAGCTGCTGGACGACAAGCAGCACGTGGAGGAGCAGCGCGCCCGCTACCGAACCTACGAGACCGTGGTGGACGAGGTGCCCGTCGGCCCCGGGGAGCCGGGGGGCGGAGCCACGGCCTACGCCACCGACGACTACGACGACGAGTACGACGACACCTACGACATCAACCAGGTGGGCGCCAACGACCTGGACGAAGACGCCGACCTGCTCAGCCGCAGGTAAGACACCGCCCACCCCCCCTCCCCTCCGGGGGCCCTGACCACGCCCTCTCTGAGCTCACACCCACACTCACACGGAGCTGGCAGCTGCTGTGCGTTGTGGGTAGGGAGATGTTTGACGGACTGTGCCCCTCCCCCCCCCCCTTCCACAGGCCCTTCACCATCCCGCAGGTCCTCCGCACCGGCAGGCAGGCACAGGGCAGGCAGGAGGAGCCGGAGGAAGAGGAGGAGGAGGAAGACGAAAAGGTTTGGGACCCTTTTTTAGCTGAAGGATGAAGGGGGAAGGGGGACATTGAGCTTCTTAGACTATTTTTCAACCCATTTTATCGTTTGCTGTGATAGATCCCTCATTACATTTCTGCTACCATTCATTCTACCTGAACTGTTACACCAGGCCAGTGGAGGATGGGCTTCCCCACTATAGCCGAGATTTCTCCCCATCGGGGAGTGTTTTTTTTGCCCGGTGTTCTTTTGTATTTCCACTGTGAAGGGTCTTTGTGACAGGGTCTCTGTTAAAAAGCTGGACTGAATTGAGTTTGTGCTGCCCCGCCCCCTGTGCCCCCCCCTCAGGCCGACGCGCTGAAGAGGGACCAGTTTGTGCAGGACCCCGCGATGCTGAGGGAGCGAGCCGAGGCTCGGAGAGCCGCCATGCAGAGCAGGAGAGGGTGAGCAGCCCCCCCCCGCCCCCCGCCGCGAGCGCCACCACGAGCGCCCGCAACCGCGAGCGATCAACCTCACCTCCACCCGCGGGTTTTATGGGCCTATACGGGGACTGATGCTTTTAAACGTCCCCCCAATGCCCCCACGTTTTTTTTCTCACCATTTTGGAATGCCCAGTCTAGGGGAACCATATGGGGGGGGTGACAATTCCATGGTCCCTGACTGACAGGGGGCCCCCAAAACATCATGCTGTAATTGTTCAGGGATGGGGAGGCCTGGGGTGGCCTGGTGTTGGTGGGGCCCAATCTGAGATCTTTCCCGTCCGTGCGCAGGCACCGTCCGGACCCCGCCAGCCACGTGGCGGGCAAGCCGCGGGGTCAGGGGCAGACCCAGGAGACGGCGCTGGACCGGCGCCGGAAGGAGGCGCACAAGAGCCGGGGAGCCAACCACAGCCGGCGCGCCATGGCCGACCGCAAGCGCAACAAGGGCATGATCCCGTCCTGACGCGCGCCGCCGTCGCCATGGACACATCTCCCGCCCGCTGCCGTCGCCATGGACACCACATCGCCATGGACACGGCTCCCGCCCGCCGCCGTCGCCATGGACACATCTCCCGCCCACCGCCATCATCATGGACACCACGTCGCCATGGACACGTCTCCCGCCCACCGCCATCGTCATGGACACCACGTCGCCATGGACACATCTCCCGCCCGGCGCCGGAGGAGGTGGGCGGCGGCGGCGGCGGCCTGAGGATCACTCGGGGCTCAGGTATCCATGACGACAGGGAAAAAAGCGATCACTTCCTGCGTCGAGACTTCGTTTCCTGTTCCTGTTCAGTCCTCCAACCCCCCCATGCCCCTCCCCCCCCCCCACTCTCTGGACTTCTCTGGAGTCTCATTTCGTTCCCTCAATCGGTTTGCTAACATGAAGACATTTTTCGTACTTTTATTTTTGTATGATGGGTAGCAGCCCTGAGGATCGTTTCCTCAGTAGCCGTAGCCGAGTTCGGAATAACTGACGTTTTTAAACAAGGAAGTCCGAACAGTTCGTTAAATTTTACAACCAAAAGGTTGAGGTTTTAGTTCATGAAGGGCTTTTGTTTGGATTTCCTCAATGAAGTGGAATTGAGCACATTGAAAATGACCACAAAAACCAGTTTTGTTATCTGGTGGATGAGTGGGGAGGAAGCTGCATTTGATCATTTCACAAGATCTATTCTGTAAACCAAAGTTCTGACGGACACACACACACAGACACACACACACGTAACACATTTTGCCATGTAACAAATCCATTTATTAAAAGAACGGAGTCACGTAAACACAACGTCTGTGACGTGAAACGTCGACAGTCAGGAAAGTCGACTTCCAGAACGGAACGGAATCCAGGGGGGCGTCAGTGCCGCCGTGGCCGTTGCCGCGGCAACGCGCAGGCCGGTCTCCGCGCCGGGTGTGCGGAGAGGAGCGAGGCGGGCCGGAGACGAGGCTGCGCGGTTAACTTCACGCGGGGTCCGATCCTCTGAAGAGCTCGCGGCAGCGACGGTGTGCCGTTGGGTTTGGGCGAGGAAGACGCCATCGAAGGGCTCGCGATTCTTACGCAAACACATTCTCAGCAACCGCAACTGTACAAGAAGCAATTTAATATCGGAGAGCGTTTGTTTTTTTTTATTCTAACAAAAAAGGCTTATTTATGATTGCTTTTGTACTGAGGCTGTGTCGGAACAAAATAAAGAATGCGTGCATTAATAAATACTGTGTCCTTTGAGGGCTAAATTTCTGTTTCTCCGCCTTCGGAAGTCTTCTCCTAGAGACAGGCTGCAGGTTCGTGCTCTCGTCCGTGAACTTTTTAAGGATAAATGTGCTTTCATGGATGCATTCTGCGTTCAGCTGCTGAAGGTATGAGCCCTCTGTGTGCAAACTGAATGCATTTGCATTGAAAAACAAACGGCTGAAGTGATCCTTGGCGTATGCCTTTCTAGTCTAATGCGCGGCTAAGAAAGCATTTTTGTACCGTGATTTTTCGGAGCAATTTTTAATTTGTTCTTTTGTTCTCCGATAAGGCATAACCACAAATTTAAAAATGTTATTTTTTATATATATATATATATATTTTTTTTTAATATCTCTGATTTCTTTCAAATGGCCAGGAGCAACAGCCAGGTTATATAGATCATTCTCATTGCATTTTGGTCTTGGGAGTGTTCTGTTCATAAGCACAATGATCAGTCTGAACTGTTTAAACTACCCTTTCTGTCAAAGTCTGTAGCGTAGCATTTTGATTTGTCGTAAAATTCTGCCCTCAACAAGAATTACTTCAGGAAAGATGCTGTTGTATCAATCAGAGGGTTATATTTCATATTTGCCCCAGGATGCCCTTGCGCACACATCGATAAAGCCATGCTGGTATCACCAAGTGTTTCCGTACATACACCTGTATGTATAAAAACAAATGAATGCCCATCGGTTAAATACATAGATTAAAAACATTTGGCTCAATGCAGTGTGGTCTTTAAGGTAGGGGTAAAATAATTCCAGGACTAGGTTGGCACAGTGCATTAGAACCACCGTAAAAATGCACTCCGTGGGGTAGGGGGCAGTACAGCTGCTCAGATAGGACGTTGGTTTTCGATGCTCTTGTTGGTCACACAGTACGTACACATTACATGACGAAAGTGTAAAATAATGCAAGTATTGTAGCTGATCCCATGAACTAGAAACTAGGGGTCACAGCACTGCTAGTGGGTCTCCCCAAAGTTCTGCCATCTGTCACAAGGCCGGGGGGTCCCCCTCTCCCCCCCCATACGCGTACCAACCCCGGAGAGGGCCCCCCCCCCCACTTCTGTCTCCAGACCCTCACCCTACAGTACAGAGATAAATGAGGTCTCAACTGTCATTGTAAAACTTCACGAGAGAGTACAAGTCTTGATCCCAGTTTTTCTTCCAGTCGGGGGTCCAGGAGCTGCCATTAGCTGTCTCTGCAGAAGTTCGCTGCAGACAGAAAGATTTACATGATCAAAGTTCAAGGGACGCCAACCATAACTTACAGTCACCGAGTGCCTATGACAATTTACTACAACATAAACAAAAACAATAATAAAACTATTATATTAGCGAATGACTAAAGCTAAACAGTTCACACCAATGGTTAACTCTTATGCCTTATTAAATTTCCAATAAGTGAGCACATGAGATCAGACAATGCACAACTACCTTGCGCTCTTTCAAATGCATTCCTTCATGGAAAAAGGAGTGAGTGGTGGCAGGTTGTTTTGTTGATAAAATAACAGTTTTAACAGAATGCTGCCATTGCACAGAGAGATGCTGGGTGGCGCTAGAGAGCAGCAGTGGTGATGTGCCACTCACTCAGAATGCTGCGTTTGCAGAGAGGGCAGGTCTGCTGGAGGAGCAGCCAGGGGTCGACGCAGTCCCTGTGGAACTCATGCAGGCAGGGCAGAACTCGGAGACACTGCAGGGGAGAGAGGGATGGGTCTGGTTTGGGTCTGTGGGAGCAGGTTTGGATCTGTGGGAGCAGATTTGGGGGTGTATGGGATCAGGTTTGGGTCTGTGGGAGCAGGTTTGGGTCTGTGGGAGCAGGTTTGGGGGTGTGTGGGAGCAGGTTTGGGTCTGTGAGAGCAGGTTTGGGGGTGTATGGGAGCAGGTTTGGGGGTGTGTGGGATCAGGTTTGGGTCTATGGGAGCAGGTTTGGGTCTTTGGGGAGCAGGTTTGGGTCTGTGGGGATCAGGTTTGGGTCTGTGGGAGCCGGTTTGGGTCTTTGGGAGCCGGTTTGGGTCTTTGGGGAGCAGGTTTGGGTCTTTGTGGGAGCAGGTTTGGGTCTGTGGTGATCAGGTTTGGGTCTTTGGGGAGCAGGTTTGGGTCTTTGGGGAGCAGGTTTGGGTCTGTGGGGAGCAGGTTTGGGTCTTTGGGGAGCAGGTTTGGGTCTTTGGGGAGCAGGTTTGGGTCTGTGGGGAGCAGGTTTGGGTCTGTGGGGAGCAGGTTTGGGTCTGTGGGAGCCGGTTTGGGTCTTTGGGGAGCAGGTTTGGGTCTTTGTGGGAGCAGGCCTACCTGGTTGTTGAAGAACTGCTCCAGGCAGACGGCGCAGTTGTCCACCTCCCCTGCTTGACCCGGGTCGCTGCACGTCTTGGGCGAGTGGTACTTCCTGGTTTTCAGGGCAGCCAGCTGCTTCAGGACGTCCTGTTTTGGGAGTAACTGCAAACACGGTGTCCGGCCGTCATTGCTCTCCTGTTTTGGCACCCGGACGCACAGGAGAAGCTCGCCGTCTGCACCGGGGCGGAGAAGCTCATTTACCTCCATGTCATCGTTGAGCTGGTGGTCCCGATACTGCCAGCGTGCTTGAACTATGACCCCCGTGCACAGGATCAGGGCCACGAGGAGCACCGTGTTCCACAGCTGCTGCAGGTACTTCTGGCAACACAATCGCAACGCAGTCGAAACGCAATCAACCCTCAGTATTTCCACTGTGTAGCACTAAATTGTTATGGCTTTGTACTAATAATGTATAGTTTTCAATAGTAATCCGATTCCTGTGATCTGGTAGCTGGCAGTAGATGGATAACAATGGGGAAATTTGTTGTTGCAAATGTCTTAAACATGAGAAAAAAAGTTGTTTTTTTAATTATTGCTACTATACAGGCATGGTGGAGAGGTGACAGTCAAAGGCATTAGAAGATCACAGGGTTGGTTTGTTCTCTTGTTGCTATGGTTGATTTTCATAAGAAGAGCGTTTAGCATTTCCATATTGGTGTGCGCTATGAGCTCAGTGCTGTGGGGTGGGGTGGGGGGTGGGGGGGGTTTCAAAGATTCCCCACCTGAACCTGGGAGTTGGTCTCTCCAGTGCAGATGACCCCCTGCCACTCCCCGTAGAGACCCCCCCTCGACCGTCCACAGGTGGACCACAGGGTCAGGGTGGCCCCCTGTGACATTAGGATTGGGAAAATTAACGTTTCATGGGCCTCCTGTGACTTGACAGCAAGAGGCCCTTCAGTTTTTAAAATAAAAATTTAACACCAAATGCTGAGAAAGCAAACGGGGAAAGACTAAGAGCAGAGCAATCAAAACACACATTAGAGTTACTGTACAATGAGATTAACTACATGCTTTGCCCTGATTGGCAGAAAATATGATTAATAAAAACATTACTGTTCTGTGGCCGATTGCATTATTAGTAGGCAAATTAGAAGCCAAGCACCGCAAATTTGAATCTTACCAGATTATCCTGTAGGATGGTCTTGTATGTGATTTTTGCTGTTGCATGTAGGCCCCTACAAATAATGACCTCGCATGTCATTGTGTCAGAATCACAAATGCGATGTGTACAAAGGCAGTGGCAGGCGATGAACTTAAAATCAAAGGAAGGAGAGTATGATGATGATCAAACAGAGGCCTAGAATCAAACGGGGCTGAAATGCACTAAGAATGCATGACCAGAGGTGGAAAATCCAGGTCCAGAAAGTTGAAGTCCTCCCCAGCATTTTGATCCAATCATCTGGATTAGCTAATTAGTACAATTTGTCAGCCAGGAGGTACAAGTAATCACTGAAATCAGCTGGCTGGGTTCACGGGTGGAAGAAACACATGGCAGGACTTTTTACTTTCTGACCCCAGGACTTTCCACCTCTCGTTGTGGCACTCAACCATGACTTAAAACATAAAAACATATCCACAAATATCACCATGAAATTATTGACTTTGGCTGTACTGGAGCTGACCATCTCCTAACTGAACACAGAGTATTTAAATAGGCAACACCAGAAGCACGGTGTTAAAAATGCAATACCTGAGGAGGACTCCAATGAGCTTGGTGACATTCTCTGACGTCTGAAACACGACAATTGGCTTGGAGAGGACTTGAGAGAGGTCCATCTAGAAGAGACAGACATGTGGAACTACATTTCGCACAGCCGAATATTTCCTCCAACCTTACCAGAGGGCATTGCAGGCACGTGAGGATTATCTGGAATGGGCGAGGGGGGGGGGGCAGGCTTACCTCTCTGACAGTGTTCTGATTGAGGGCCAGAATAATTAGGGCTGAAGCTCCCAGCACTAGAGCCCGCTTCATCTGGAAACAACAGACACAAAATGTTGCAGGTGAATTACACCTGTGCAATCGACCTGGATGCTCCTCAAACAGACAGGCAAACCATCCCGGTTGAAACAGGCTTCGTGAACTGGTTCTTCCACCCAGCGCACGTTTCTCTGCAAAAACATTATTTACATATCACATTACTTTCGGGTGAGCGATTTGCGCTGACCTTGCTGACAACTGCGGCCGCAAATGATTCTTGGTTGCCACTGGCAACCTCGCTCTCTTTTATCTTAACCGGAACCACTCCAATCCATGGCTCCTTGTCTTCGGATTCCACCTGGAGGTCAAGTTCGTCGTCCTGTACCTGACATGCATAACCCAAAAAAGGAGTTGCAGCTAGACGATAACAATCACTAAAAAACAGCGAAAGAAGAAGCTGGATTTTTATATACGTTTTTATTTTGTTCTCAAATTATTTTTGGCCTTTTAAAAGCTCTTTATTTTAAAGATAACGTAAGTGACTTTAAGCTCCCTTCTATAAACAATACTTTGTCTACGGTGGTGGCATTATCCTAGAATGCAACACTCATAAAAATGTTTGATTTGGCACAATTAACAACAGTATAAAATAAGCATGTTCTGCACCTACTCGGTGTCGCAACTGTCTGTAAAATTAGCGACGTGTTAACGGATTTAGGCGACGTTCCGCCGTCAAGTTTAAGAAAAGGGGGCGTGGGCAGTTTAGTTTACTTGCATGGCTTAATGTTCAGCCACTTACCAATCGAAGGCTCCCTTCGACGGATTCATTGTCGCGATTCTCACGGCCGTCGTGAGTTTTGCTGCCCCAACTTCCCTCAATCACTTCGCCCTGCAGAACACTGCTGACGCCCTGCCGATCGCTCAGAAAAATCTCCATCAATGCTACCTTTTCGCCAGAAACCACCAGACACGACCAAAACGAGGGGGCCAACAGTACCGACACCACAGAAATATAGCACCAGAAGCCGTCAACAGCCATGGCATACATTTACAGAAATATTAAATAATAGCCAGGTAATACGCAATACTAATAACGGCTCTTCATAGTTCCCTGGACCACCCCCACCGAGCTTCAGATTCAGACAGCCTCACAGAATGTAAACACGACTACTGCTTCCTGGTTGCACAGGAAGAAGCGGATGAAACGCTATCTGTGGAAACCGCTAAACTCTATGGTCGAAACGTGGGACGCTGCCTCCGAAAACAAGAGGCTCGTGCGTTCCCCCAAGGATGTAACTTACCTCGAGCATTTTAAATATTTATAATTTAAAATGTTCTGTGCGTTATAAATCTACTCAATACGTGTATCATATCCCAGTAATGGCTATTGTCCAGGTTTTTATGAATTTTTAAAAAGGCTATATTAAGTCAGAGAGACACAAATGGTTATGTACTTTCAAACGTAGGCCTGTAAGTAAATTTTTTAAAAATGTAATGCTGTGTGTAATGTTCCTTAGCTAGGTGACCAACTGCAAGGAACAAGAGTATTTGCTACTTTTTAAACAAACACAATTCTAAAACGTTTCAACACAAGAACACAAATTTAGGAAAATGTGATCTTATTGGGTTTTAACAGGTAGGTTTAATGTCCGTATTATGGAATACAGAAAGGCATTAGGATTACGTATTTAAAATATATTTTGTTGTATTATGATGCTTTATATATAACAGACAAACAATGCATATTCTTATTATTGTTGTTGTTGTTGTTGTTAGTAGTAGTAATAGTGGTAGTAGTAGTAGCCTACCAATACTTTCAACTAATAAAAAGTGCGACTTATTAGTCACTACTAATACTAGACCTGAAGTAACTATTACGTTAGGCTGCAAGTATCACTGCCACAGTAATACCCGCTGACATTAAATTGCCTGCTAATCTTGCATGGGCGTCTCCTGTAATGACCCCTTTCCGTTTCAACCGAAGATGCGAAACAGCGCCCCTCGCGGCCTCGCGCCGTCACAGACGAAAGCGCGACGCAGTACAGAGTGGGAGGAACAACATCCCGAGACAAGCCAAAGGACGGAGCATTATTTTTAGCTTCGATAGGCAGGATGAGCGGACGGGTCGGCGACCTCAGCCCGAAGCAAGCTGAAGCCTTGGCGCAGGTGAGTACACGTTACGAATATATTAGCGTTTTTTTGTATTTACTTACGTGCATTTTCTGCTCATCAACGGGAGCACTGTAATCGATTTCATATGCTACAGTATTTTATCATGGTTTATTCCGAGCGCTATGACACAGCAGCTTGCATAGTTGAACTTGTCGTTGGTACTTGCCAATATTTTGAAAAAGCAACATAGTTTTGAGAATGGTTTGCATTATACGGTTTTCAGTCATTCCTGAATTATATCTAATTTCTAAGTCTAAAGTTTAGCATGTAGGATGCAGGAAACAGCATCTACTACGCGCTGTGCGTAGCTGCTAATGTAGGCTTCATGGCTAACGCAACTTGCCGGTTATACTGTATATTGCAGTTACTATTTGAATCTGCCGGACTTGTAATGACAGTGATAAACAGGTGCTCATGGTAGCTATAGACACCGGCTCTGCGTGTGTAAACCATTATGTATTTTACCAAAATTATAGTGTATGTGCGTTGCACGCATTCAGTAACTCAGTTATACTGTAACGTTAATTGCTGGATAATATTCTGCGTTTCCGTGCTTTGTGGAGTTCTACCGTATGCCAAAAGCATGGAAGGGAGGCGTGTAAAACTCAATGGTTGCTTGAATGATCAGGAATGATTGAGCAATGTTACGTGTTTTAAACATCCCGTTTTCGTTTCTCTTTTTTTAGCCAACATATAGGAACTAGGTTATATCAAACGCTTTATGTGTGATTAAATTTTTTTCTTTAGTTAAATCTGACTTTAGTGTGTTTACAGTACTGCTGTCGTATGTTTAGATCCTCTTGAGGTAGGCTCAAACAACATTTACTTTTATTTTTGCTTTATGTCTTTTTAATAGTTGTTTTTGCGATTGCCTTTTTATTGTTACTTTAAAATGTGAAGCATTTTGGATTGCAATCCGTTGCACGAACGTGGGCCAAACACACATTGTTATTGGTGGTGGAGTTGTTAGTGTCTTCGTAATGCCTCGGTCTAATGTATGCCCTGCATGTGTGTGGTTTGTGGTTTTTTTGGATCATAATGCTCACTCTCCTTCCACCGGACAGTTTCGAGAGAGACTTCAGGACGTGCTTGCCCTCTTGCCCTCTCAGAATGACCAATACCTGCTTCGCTGGCTGAGAGGTGAGACTGACAGCTCTTCTGCTCAACGTGCTACATGTTGTGGCTCTAGAACACGGTCCGTAAATAAGAATGGTACTTGTTCAGTATATTTCCGCCATCGTGTGACAATGACTTCCTTCAGTCAGAACAAGCGTGCCAGTTATGTTCCCTCCTCCTCATTCTGTCCATCCCGTGTCCCAAATGCAGTACCAGAATGAGGGAAAACAAAAATGGAGTCCTTGTTTTGAGTATGGGGCGAGCAGCGGGAATCAACCTAAACCATAAACTGTAGAAAAAAATATTGATGAAGTCACTGTGATGTCTCCCCGTTGTGGGCTTGGTGAAAAGCGTTTTGAAGCCTGAGCCAGGGGAGACATATTGCGCCTAAATTTTCTTGTGGGGAAAAAAATCGTTGACTTTGGTCTTTGATCGTATTGTTGCCATTGACTTACATTAAAACAGGTGGCTGAAACACCTACTGTATAATGGAGTCTACCACACTGGCCCTAGTGAGCAGCGTCTCTCAGCAAGACCAGGAAGTGAGCTTCAGAGACGCAGCCCAGTTTTTGGCCGCTCGGCCTTAACCTGTAAAATAACAGTCTCAGCGCCTCAGTGATGTCAGTTACTGAAGCCTCTGGAGCCTCCTCCATCTTCCTACAGGCCGTTGCGAAGATGGCGCAGAGAGAGAGAGAGAGAGAGAGAGAGAGAGAGAGAGAGAGGTGCAGCTGCTTTGCATCCTCGTCCGTACTTTGCCATGCTAATGTATTCCTGCCAAACGGAACATGTCTTCTGTAGGCCTCGTTTGCATCGAGGCATCGAGGCATTTCTGTTGTTTGTCCTTGGGGGGGGGGGGGGGGGGGGGGGGGAGGCAGAAAGCAAATTAGCGCTTTGTTTCCTTCGAAACGGAAGGCAGATTTTTCAGTTTCATAACTCCTTACCCAACTGATCGTTTGATGGTCGCGGCTTATGGATTACACACCCTGCTTTCACAAGAGCCAGCGTAAGCATGCACTCACTGCCGCACAATGAATGATTGTGTTTCAGGTTCCATGTTGTGCATATCCCCAAGCCCCCCATGTCATGTACATGTGTGTGCCAACCCATAGGATTATTGTTATTTATATTAGTTCTGAGGAAACAATACTCTCAGTCTTTAAAAGGTATTTGCATCCTGGGAAAAACGACTAAATGAGATGCATGAAAATACACTGAGCTATGTGAGATCTGAAATAGGGTAACGTGGTAACAGAGTCACAGAAGCAACTTTCAAATGCGGTTGTGTTTCATTAAGTCAATGGCCGGCAGTCACCTTTCCTCTGATGGAGAGTCTGATCAAGACCTTGGAGTTCTGACTAAGATCCTAAACTCCATGACTGAGCACATCGTCGGGTTCTTTCATGAGTACTGTAGCATGTTGGGATATAGACTTTACCCCATATTAACGATGGGCTGGGACTGTGTAGAAGCTCATGCCCCAGGCCTTTTTCTGATAAGATTATCAAAGGGGCGAACATAAATGGGCGGGGCGGGGGTCAGTGGGTACAGGTGAAAAGGCAGGTGTTTGAGCGATATGTACTGTACTTCCCCCTGACCCAGAGACAGTCACATCAGCTGTGCACCTGCCAGTGGCTTGAAACGCTGTACTGAGCGAAGGCCAAGTTCTTGGGAGATCAGTGCCACCTAAATGATCTACTCTCACGCAGTCCATAGCCTGTCTACCTCATGTTCTTTAAAGAAAATGTCCCCCTTTTTTTTGTTGACATTTTCAAGGGTGCTGTCGCTGTGTGTATGTACTGTGGTGCTGAATGTTTGATTTGCATTCGATCTGTCGGTCTGTTAATCTGCCGTTTTTTTTTTTTTTAAAACAAATCAGACCCAATGCTGAACGTGATTAATTTGCGGAGGACGCATGTACGCATGTAGAGATTTGGGGAACTGGAGTTAGTGAAGTGGACTTTCACTTCACTTTGAGACACCCCCAGGGAAGCCGGGTCATGGGCCTGATCCCCTGTGCACTGGCGATTAGGAGGATTTGGCGGATTATATAACGCAACCGCAGTAGCCGCCGCGCAAAAGGAGAACCTCCCTTTCCTCTGCACTCGGATTCGGGGAGCTCTGCTCTGCTTGCATCACACTTGCTTGCATTGCGACAGTACAACAGTACAATGACCGTTAGAACCACAGCTGGGTACTAATCACCTTCACTGCTCGTTAAACGCTGCGCATGATTCTGTGTCAGAATTCTGTGTGGAGGGAGGCGGTTCATATTTATGGTTCATGTTATCTGAGTGTGCACCAGTTAAATATTCCCCTGATTTAATTTGGATGTGTATTTAAGCAGCAATCTGTGTTATAGTGGCGCCATGATACCCTGTTGAAGTGGCACTAATGCTTGCCTTTTCTGATTGAATGGAGAAACAGACCAGCACAGCCTGCACTGCATTGGTGAAAAGCACACTGTAATTTAGTTTTATTGATTTAACACTTGGTAAATGTGTGTATTTTCAACTCGGACTGCTTGAATTTGTATTCCAGTCTGTTTAAAATTTAAAACATAACAAACATTTTTTTTAAAAATTCTAGCATTGATCTTTTATTTATTTTACTTATTTTGTGTTTCATGCTTTTCTCTTTCCAGCCAGGAACTTCAATTTGGCGAAAGCTGAAGCGATGCTTCGCAAGGTACGGCGTCCTCTCCGTTTTATTGGCGTTGCGTCACCTGGGCGCCCGGCCGTGGGATCTGCCCTCCTTAATGACCACCGTACCTGGCAGCCCGATCCCTCTGTATATCTGTCATATCTCATATCTCATATCCATATCAGCAACAAATCGTGCCTGAGGATACTGTAAATAATTTGTCACGTCGGCCTTTTTTGGAGGAATTGTCTGTGTTATATTGATCTCGATTTGTTGCACAAACACATACCCGGATGATGTTGCAGTAGAGCCCACGCAGTGAAATGTCCGGTGTTCGTTCAGCCTCCTAACAGGTCACATTTGGTCCCACAATTCCCACAGTGTTGAATTAACGCTCCCTGCGATAGGTTGGCGGCCTGTCCAGGGTGTATTCCTGCCTCTCGCCCAATGCACGCTGGGATAGGCTCCAGCACCCCCCCCTCCCCCCGACCGTGCTCAGGATAAGCGGGTATAGATAATGGATGGATGGATGAATTAACACTGTCAAGAGGTTGAACCAACACTGTTTAGAGTTGAATTAACACCGGACACTTTACTGTACAGATGTTTCCGTGCGTTTCCCGCTCAGCCTGTATAGGCTGTTTGAGAAGCCTGCGCGGTCGCATTTTACAGGGGTTGACTTAACAGGAACGGAATGCTGGTGGCGCATCAGCTGCGTCGTCTTGGGGCCGTTCCCCGGTTCTCCCGCCGCCGGTCCCGCGCCCGTTCCTGTGCCTTTACCCGGGAGTGCGTTGGCATAGAGCGGTGGCAGAGCCAGCCCCTCCCCTCCCCTCCCTCCCCACTGCGTTCGTTTGCAGATCCACTATCCCCCCATTGCTGATTGGGCAGGTATTAATTCTCAGGCAGACTAAGCCTCCTGATCTCCTTTGACCCCTCTCCTGCTCCACCCTCCCCCCACCCCCCACCCCCCCGACGCATGTTCCTCGTGCCCTGTGGGAGCGACTCTGAGTTTCCTAATCACAAGACGGGACTTGTGTCAGTGACTCATACTGTCTGTGCCTGTAGAGACGAGCCCGTATGTCTACGTCATAAGCGTTTTTAGCTATTGTAAAAAATTTTCAAAAAGCGGGGGAAAAAAGCTTTACTGTAATAAAAAAAAGATCATCCTTTGTGTTTTTGTGTTTCTCACACAGATATGCTGAAACTTGCCAATAAATTGGCGGCAAAAATAATGAGACAAATTATAGCATTAGCACGGGCCTGTTTTTTTTTAAATCTCTCGCTGGTTACCATGGAAACGTCTGAATAATTGAGTGACACTGTTAGTTTCCAGAACCAGAGACTTGATTAAATGAAGACTGCTTCACATATTGAGAGCGAGGTTTTATTGCGTGTGGTGACGCAGGCCATAATTTGATTCAGCTTTTCTGAAAGTAGTGTTTTAATATTTCCCACGACTTCGTTCTCAGCATCTGGAGTTCCGAAAACACGTGAAAGCCGACACGATAACCACTGACTGGAAGCTGCCGGAGGTACGCTAGCTTAGCCGCTGTATTTATGCTATTTAGCGTAAGCAGTAGAATTTTAGCATAAAAAAAAAAAATAGCGTGCTTTTAGGACTTGTTGGTATTTGATTCCACTTCCTGGTGGTGATGTCATACTTCAAGCCCATTGGCTCCTTCCTCCCTGTGTCTTCTGTGTCAGGTGATCGAGAAGCACCTCTCCGGGGGCATGTGCGGTTACGACCGAGAGGGCAGCCCCATTTGGTACGACGTGATTGGCCCGGTCGACCCCAAGGGGCTCATGTTGTCCGCCTCCAAGCAGGACTTCGTCAAGTCCAAGGTTCGAGACTGCGAGATGCTACAGAAGGAGTGCGACCGTCAGTCTGAGAAGGTACGCCCAGCCCGTGCCACGCCCGCGCCATGCCTGTGCCACGCCCATGCCACGTCCGGCGCCACACTCGTGCCACGCCCGGCGCCACAGGGAACAGGTCCGCTAATCTCCTGTAATCAGAACCTCAGGGGTTCCGTTTCCTGTCTGTACCTGCTGCCACGCAGGTGGAGTTTGAATCCACCCTTAGTGCTGTGTCACTGCTCACCTGTGTAGGCTCACCTGTGCCCTTTGTGTTTTCCCTTCTTTCTCGCTCTCTCCTCTCCGTCTCTATTTATCTATCTTTCCCTCTCTATCGCTCTTTCTCTCTCTCTCTCTATTAATCTATCTCTCCCTCTATCGCTCTTTCTCTCTCCGTCTCTCTGTCAGTTGGGGAAGAATGTAGAGTCCATCACCATGATCTATGACTTGGAGGGACTTGGGATGAAGCACTTGTATAAGCCTGCCATCGAGACTTACGGAGAGGTATGAGCAGTATGGGGTGTGCCTCTCACTGTGGACACACCCTGCCCCACATTAGCAGATAATAGCTCGCCTGAGAGCGGGGGAATTTATCCTTTTCATCTCCGCAGTCACGCACAGAATGGATGTCAGCCTCATTTGAAGTTCATATTCGGGCATTTTACGTCTGAGGAAATCTTTTAATTAAAGAGCGTCAAACTCCCAGAAGTAGCATGAACGTGGTCTTCGGGGATATGACTGATCTGAAGTGGTAGTCTTAGTCTGTTTACAGCAGATTTGTGTGGTGGGATTTAAGGCTTTATGATGGTTCTGGATGTGAGCTGTGTCCCTTTTCTATCCTGTCCTCTCCAACGTGTCCCTGTAGGTACTTACCATGTTTGAGGAAAACTATCCAGAGGGATTGAAGAGACTGTTTGTCATTAAAGGCAAGTGCACTTTCTGCCTGACTAGGAGTGAATGTGCCATGTCTATCCTTGTGTGAAGAGTTCAATATGGGTTTGCTTTCATACAAGGAACCAGTTTGGTTGCCCTTCTTTGAACCTCATCAAGTCAGTTGATTAGAATTGTGTCTGAGAATCCATAATGCTGTGTGAACTGAGGTTTCCAGGCAGCGTAGCTGGAGTCGGGCTTGGGTTTGGGCGGACGCTTCCCCTCACACGTCAGTATCTCTCCCTTCCAGCTCCCAAACTCTTCCCCGTGGCCTACAACCTTGTCAAGCACTTCCTGAGCGAGGTCACCCGCCACAAGATCAACGTCCTGGGAGGTAAGAGGCGGAGCTTCTGACCTCAAGCGCCGCGCAAGCAAACCGGCGCACAGAGATGCGCAGCGCGGCTGTGCTCACTGCTGCCCTCTGTCTGCCAACAGCCAACTGGCAGGAGGTGCTGCAGAAGTACATCGAGCCGGAGCAGTTGCCGGCGATCTACGGCGGTACCCTCACGGATCCGGACGGCGACCCTCGCTGCAAGACCAGGGTGAGTCCAGGAAATGGTCCGATGGGGCGGGGACACGGCTGCAGGAAGTGCTGCGCTTAAAAAAAAAATAAAAAAAAAATTTTAAAAATGCGCCGTTTGTGTAGCGGAAGTCGTAAAATAAAGGCTGTTACATAAAAAACTACGTATACCAAAGCTAGCTACTCGCCTTAGTGCTGGTTAGAGCGTTTAGGTGCGGACCATAGTGCGCTTGAAGCTTCTGGAAAATTTCATGTGCCCCAGCCCACCCCCCCCTACCCCCCCCCCATGTCACAGTAGCACCGCTACAGACCGCCACGCTTCGCCGCATCACAGACAGACGCCCGCAAGCCACGTCTGTGATCAGTGGCGTCTGAAACGGGTGGGGTGTGGGTGTGGGGGGGGGCGGGGGGGGTCAGTGGACCGCTGGCTGACCGCAGTGTGAGCGTTACTCATCCGTACACAGGTGACTGTCTTCACCTCACCTATGACAGGGTACAGTGCAAGGGATTCTCTGTCAGCTTTTCACAGAACCGTTCTGTTGTTTCTTAAACTTGACAGAAGCTGGGTTGATACAGTAATACAGTAAAAAAAAAAAAAAAGTACTGTATTATTCAGTAAATGTCCAATTCTGAGAGTTGGAACAGATGATGTCTTACCAATTATGGCACAGATTCATTCAAACGCTTGTAAGCAAATAAGACTAGAAGCACTGGTTCTTCTCTGTGTCCTATTAGTCTAAGTGCAGTTTAGGCTCTAAAGAACGTCTGGTCTGACTGGTATTAGGAATGTCAGAATCTCCTTTGTGTTTACCTTAGCCAGAGACAGCCACTGTTGTTCCCCTAATGCAATGTGGGTGCTGACGTCAGTGTCCTTGTGTGTTGATCGATCCTTGCCGCCCTTAAAGACGCGGGCAGCGTTGCAGGTGCGGAATTTAAATTCCAGACCCACCCAGTTCTCCTCCTTCATTCCTACCTGTGTGCTTACCTGCAAAAACGCCACTGCTTTAGGGAGCGAGTCAGGGCTGCCCAACCCTGTTCCCGGAGATCTACCATTCCTGTTGGGTCTCACTCCAACCCTAACAAAGCACCCCTCATTCGACAGCTAGAGATCTTCCTTGAGCTGCTAAATAGTGGAATCGGGTGTGCAAAATGAGGGTTTTAATGAAAACCTACGGGATGGTAGATATCCTGGAACAGGTTTGGGCAGCGCCCTGGTGTAGTTATATTCTACCTCCAAGCACTGAACCTGGATCAGCACAGTTTTTTTTTGTAATAATAGGGTTCAGGATACAGTTTGGGGAATATGACTGGTTCAGTGGCTGGGGGGGGAAGCAACTGTGCAAAATAGTCCTGAATTTTAGAAAGAAATTTTCCTGAATTTTGACTGGAGGGGGGCATGTTCTCAAAATGCCTGCCACACTACAGCACCAACAAGCTCCTTGGTCTTATTTATTGCAATGCAAGGAATGTCTCAACGGGTATAGCTACATTAGCCTACACCTGTAGTCCACCATCTCCAAGGAGATTCCAACCCATTAAATGCTCCTAGAAGGAGCTAGAAGCGGGGAGCAAGATGGCTCCTGAAGGATGCTTGAGCAAGGAAACACGAACGCATCCTTTGCGGAAGTTTTTTTTTGGGGAAACGCGTGACGTATCCTGTGGATCCACCTCTCCACATCCGCCATGTCTGTAATTTATGTGACTTCACACTGAGGCTCGACTGAACAAGGACACGTTCCATTTGCCTAATGCACATTTTTCCTCGATTCCTCCATCCTCGTGTCCTTTCCTTGCTTCCTTTCCTTGCGTCCTCCGACGGGTTTGAGCTAGGAGCTAACGAAGTATGCAAGGGAAGGAAACATGAAGGGAAAAAAAACCGATTTGAATACATCCCTGGTGCTGTGGAGTGGAAGGCCCCCGCCCCCCCCACCCCACCCCCAGTGCCCCGTGCCCCCTCCAACACCACCCCCAGTGCCCCATGCCCCCCCACCCCCCCCACCTGTGGCCCATGCCCGGTGCCCCCTGTGCCCCAGCCCAAGATGTTGTGAAGTGACCCCATGCCTGGTGTTTCTGCCCGTAGATACATAGGTAGAGGAGTCCCACCCAGAAGCGGAGGACTAGGGTTTGTCGTCCTTCGAGGCGAAGGAAAAAACCGGCAGACATTTTCCCGACAGGAAGTGCGTCCTCCGGCGGAACCAAGCGGGCGGGACCGTTACGTCTGACGTCTTTAATCCCGTCGCTGAGCCCCACAAGCTCGACTCGCCCCGGCCGTGGCGTCCATCACACTTTTAGAAGTAGAGTTAGATCGAGATTAATAAGCTTTGCCCTGACACGGAGAAAGAGACATTTAAGTTTTTTTACCGCCCCCTAAAGGACTCATTTGTCTCGGGTCATGTGACTCGGGTCATGTGACTTGGGCCTTCATTCTCTCTCATCGTGTCCTAAATCTGTACTTTTACTGCTGAAGGGCAGGGATTGGCTCAGCCACTGCTTCCTGCGCAACATGTTCTATCTCTTCCCACGTAGAAACGACTGCTTTTCGTGCAATATCAGATAAAGAAGTGTGAAAAACGATAAGAACTGGGGTACTTTTTTTTACATGCGTACGCTCTGTGAATTCAGTAGAGAACGTGTCTGTGAACACAGTGTTCGTCTGTGTGATTTACGGGGCCAAACGGACTACACTGGTTCAGTTTGGCCCTGTGGTGCAGTTTGGCCCTGTGGTTCAGTTTGGCCCCGTGGTGCAGTTTGGCCCTGTGGTGCAGTTTGGCCCTGTGGTGCAGTTTGGCCCTGTGGTTCTCGTTACTGTGCTAAGAGAGTTATTTTCCTCTTTTAGCACAGTGATTTGGCTCTCTGTGTGTCACACTAACAAGCAGAAAAACCTATAAACAGTAGCCAAGTGAGGGTCCATAATTATATGGTCTGTTGTGGTGTTTTATAATGATCTGAGGTGCTCTCCTGGGGTCGGGCTGCTACAGCCACGCTGTGCGCTTCCAAAAATAAAGGACTGATGCTCAGGAGGGGTAATGGCACTGACAAACAGGAGAGCTTCTCAGTGTGTGTGTGCGTGTGTGTGTGTGTGTGTGAGCGTGTGTTTGTGTATGTGTGTGTGGCCAATGCCAGCCCTATGAGTCTTTTTCCTGGATGATCATAACATTAGTGTGTTTTGTCAGCCCCAGCTGGTTTTCATGCAAATAAAATGCAGAACAGACTTATAAACAGCCTGGAGCTATAAAAATGCAAATAGCAACAATGTTCTTTTTTTCCTGGGTAAAACTCTGAGTGTTTTGTTAGGACCAGCTGTAGAGTTACTCCGAGGATAGTCTCATTTTTTTTTTATCAATGAAAGGTGCAGCATTTGGGATACTGGTCTGAGAAACATGGTTTTAATCCAGCATCAATGGCCACAATATTATTTGAGTGCTTGGGAGCTTGCAGAATACTTTGGTATTTGTGGTATAGAACAAAAAAAAAAAGCATATATATGCTTAATACACCAAAATATTTTTCCAGCCAAAGTTTATGAAACTGAAACTTCTGTTAAAACAACCTTAAGTAGGGAAGTGGGGCAGAGGCAGTACTAGACGGAGTTTGGAACCTGGAAGCTGGTTTCACTGAACGCTGATAATTGAACCACCCAATCCTGTGAGAGGGCTGGCCCATGGTTACCATGGTACCAATCCAGCCACCATGCTTCTACTGTCCAAATTCTGAAGGGTGGAAGGAGTGTGCCTGTGTTTCAGTGAGGGGGGCCCCTTCCGCCCCCCCCACCCCCCATTCATGAAGCCTTGTGGCCTTGTGCTCGCTTGTGGGCTGGTGTGTTTTTAAACTGTGCTCATCTCAGCAATGTGCTGTTTTGCTGGAAATTCTGAGTGACAAAGATAGTATCAAATCATGACAAAGATAAGTGACAAAAAAAAATGTTTTACACTTGTGTGGGTCCACATTACATGAAATCGAATGCACACTTAGTTTAGGAAACGCTTAGGAAAGGTTTAAATTGATTTCCAACAGTGAGGATTCTGTTGAGCTCTTGACAAGCCTCTGGTTCCCACCCTGTCAGGATCCATGAGTTGTGAATGGAACAGGAGGGTGTGAAAGGATCTAGTGCAGTCTCTGTTAAGCTCGTGAATTTGGACCCATGAAGGAAAATGCCTTGTTGCCAAACCCGCCAGTGCCTTAAGAAAAATAACATAAAATGTGAACTAGAGAAGTGCCTTAGCTCACCGTCATGTGACCTGTCACATTACAGCCTGCAGTCAGACGTGAGTCCTACTTTCCTTTTCTTCTTCCCCTTCAGCAGAACTGGGTCAAATGTTTTGGATTCAGATGCTTTTCTACGCTCTACTCTCAAAAATTGCAAACCTGGTCATATTGACAGGCTCAGTTGCACCAGGCAAGATCAACAGAGCACAGAAAAGTATTTGAATCCAAAAGAAATGCGTATTTGGCCCTGAAGGTCTGCCCCTTCCCTATTCTCATTATTGTTTTGCGTGTGTGCGTGTGATGCGCCTTGCCCCGCCCCCTGGTGTGATTGGTTCGTTTTCTGTGGCAGATACAGTACGGAGGCGTGGTTCCCAGGTCCTACTACGTGCGGGACACCATCACGGCGCAGTACGACCAGTGCATCTCCGTCAGGCCAGGCTCCTCCCACCAGCTGGAGTACGAGATCCTCTTCCCCGGCTGCGTGCTGCGGTGAGTGGCATTGTGGGTAATTTTCTCCATACCATTTTTGGATATAAAACAGAGGAGGCTCTCGGGGGGGGGGGGGGGGGGGGGGGCATCACTGCGTGGAGAACTAGCACTTCACTGTGACATCCCGCCGTGCAGCCCTGGACGGGTGAGTTGGCCCGGCTCCTGTTCCGTTCCCATGATCCTCCTCTTCCCAGGTGGCAGTTCGAGAGCAGCGGGGCCGACATCGGCTTCGGCGTCTTCATGAAGAAGAAGATGGGGGAGAGGAAGAGGGCGGGGGAGATGAGGGGGGTGCTGCTGAGCGAGCGGTACAATGCCCACCTGGTGCCAGAGGAGAATTCCATCACCTGCATGGACCCGGGCGTCTGTGAGTGACCAATAGCCAATAATCTGCACCCTGGTATCCAAAAGGTTAACGTATTTCAGATGAACAGTTGATGTGGGTCAGGTTTTTTTTCTCGATGTGGGATTTTACAGTGTAAAATGCTCAAGTGTTAAATCAACTGTGATTGAGTGCGGTCGGATGGAGTGCATGTGTTCCTTTTTGGACTCTGTGAGAGTTGAATTAACACTCAACACCTTAACTGTTGAGACTCATTAAATATCATTAAATAAGCTGCTCCCTTTCCTGCCTCCAGACGTGCTGCGATTCGACAACACCTACAGCGTGTTCCAGTCTAAAAGGATCAGCCTATCGGTGGAGGTGCTCCTGCCCGACACCCTATTGCAGTCGCCCAGCAGGGGAGGGGACTTCCCTAAGCCCGCCCTTGGAGCGGTGGGCCAATAGCAATAGGTGGGAGAGGATCACATGCTGCTCCCACGAGCGTTGTGATTGGGCGGCGCCATCTCCCAGCTGTGTGAAGGTGGGTCTCGCACCGAAGCCCCCTCATTCCGGATGCCGGCTCCCCAAAAGCCTACGGCACAGAGGTACTAAGAACCTTTTTAAATGCTGCTCACGAACAATGGAGGAACAACCAGACAGGAAGGCCAATTGTACGGAGAGCATAGACTCTTACTTTATTAATTGTGGCCTCCTGTATCAACCACTAGTAGTTTACTTGAAGGTTTGTAGAGTGCAGAAAAACTACTTTGAATTGATTGTTCACATCAGATTGCGCTTTTTCCAAATGAGTATTTATTTTAGTAAGTCCACAGATGCTCACTCTGATTATGAATCTATTTATTCTTGTACATGGCATCTGCCTGCAGTATTAAGTGGTGAAAGATGTTTCGTCACGTTCGTGTGACTTTTACATCAGGAAGTGTTCTGTTCAACACTGTATTATTAGTGAACACATTACGTTCTGTTTCATTTTTAAATATAGTATACTGCAGAACTTCTGAGATATGAGTGCAGTGGGAATGAAGGTTATTCAGAAAACCATAAATGTTCTTAACTTGAAATTGAACCAGTTTTAGGAATTCCTATTACTTTCTTGGTTGAAAGTATATACTTGTTTTACTGTAGCCTACCATAACATTGTTTTCTTTGTGTTGAATCTTGGTGATACACTTGGATCAGTTTGCACTCCAAAAACAACTCAAGGCAACACATTAATCGTGAATGCTTCATACTGCAGCTTTTGCTGACAGGCTCATTCAGTGTGGGCAGAATCCTCTAGTGCAGCGATACTCAAATCTGCCCCTAGAGGTCAGTAGTGCTGCTGGTTTTAAATTCCTCTAATCAGGGACTGATTTAAACCTGGGACACACCAGGTGAGTTCAACCTCTGGCCAATCAGTGGCGTTAATCAATCAATCAATCAATTAACTATCAGGTAAGAAAGAAAACCTGCGGGTGCGTCCCATTTTCACTCCTTACCTCCTTTCGAGTGACAAATGGAGGAAAAGAGAGAACAAGGAGGCATGAAGAAAATTAAGACAGCTGGAACTGCAACAGTTGAAATCTAATTTGTCGGTAATAAATAGGCTACGTCCTTTGGAAACGGTCGGTTGAATAAATTCCTTCACGCATATTTATGTTCTGAAATGCTGGTAGCTGCCACGCTTGTTTATGTGTAGAGTCATGTTTGTTTAAGCAGCGTTCGCGTACAAGCAAATAAATAATCCTGCTTCCGCGTCTTAGATTGCCAGATTTGTCTGTTGGATATGAGCCACAAAAAACGAACTGAAATTTTGTTATTTTGTTGTAGGCGATCTAGCTTTCGGGTAGGATGCGATGTGTTGATAACCTACTGAACCATAAACATTTGGCGAAATATCTAGCGCAAATGGTGGAAATTCACATTCTCTGCCATCTCCGCTGTTCTGAAGATTAAATGTCAGATTCCGATTGGATGGTCTTTCAATCCCTGTGGGCGTGAGCATGATGATGTCACCCAAAAACGTGAAACGACTTCCACGGCAGCAATGCATCGATGTCTCCTTCACCGGGGGGAGGCAGGGAGCCGAGTCTGAAGCCGCTTCGCACGTCTCCTCCAATACTGGGACCCCAGAGGGAGGGAGGACACAAAGATTTGTTTTCGGGGCGTGGGACGCACCCCAGCAGCACTACTGGTCCCGAGGGCCAGATTTGAGTAGCCCTGCTTTATTGCCTGGTGTTCTGGAGTACAGAAACCCTCATTATGTCTGTTTTTTTTTTGTTTTTGTTTTTTTGCTTTAAAATGCATTTTTTTTTTGTGTGTGAAGTTATGAAAAGGACTTTAATTTGATGTTGTACATTCTGAATCGCTCATTTGTGTGTGTATTGTCTGGGGCACGCAGGTGTCATGGCGCGGTCCTGCAGGGCTGTGCTGTCTGCAGTGTCTGTCAGTGCGCTTCAGAAGCGGTTACTCATCTCGAGCTTGGTTCACGCTTGGCGACCGTTCCGGTCGTTGAGGACTGAGGCAGAATTACCGTCCGAACTTGACGATCGGTCTTGCCTTCACCGTCGTTGTGGTGTACACACAAGGTGGCTGGGACCTTGAGGATTTGGCACAAGAGGATTTACTGGCTCGATTCTTAATGTCTGGTCTCTGACTTTGCAGGAACTCATGAGAACACCACAGGCGAGTGGTGGTTGTTATTGAAGTGAGTTCTCTTTCTGCCGGTCCTCTTCGTCATCCTCTTGAGCTTAAATCCCATTGGCTGTTTGCCAGGGCTGGTCTCGGATTTCGGTCTGTGACCCAGTTCACACTGCGTGACTCAGTCTTTGAGTCAAGCGACAGAATCAAACTTGTTTGAAAACTCTGGCCTAACCCAACTGATCTGGAGTCGGCAAAATCTGAATCCTTAATCCCTTTTACATTAGAGGGTAATTAGGCCCAACCCTCAGCTCCACTGTAGTCAAGCTGAAAGTTGAGGTGCTGTTATCGCCAAGTGTGAACCAAGCTTAAGCTGTTGATTGGCTAAAGTCCTTGATTGGCAGCCATCAAGGACTTTACTTTGACACCTCTGGTCTAGCTGACAGACGTCAGTGGGGCATTCTGGGCACCAGGAAGATGCCAGTTTAAGAACACGCAATGCCACCTGTGTGGGTACACTATCCTGTCAACTGCAAAATTAAATTTAAGATTAAACATGAGACTCTGGCATGTTTTCTGGTGCTTTGAATCCCACGGTTGCTTTTATCATTCGCAGGTAGAGCCGGTGTAAAATACTGGCACTATGTGGCAACAGAAAGAAGTCAAATCCAAGTGTTAAGTGCATCATTGAACGTTTAGTCATTGTTTCTCTTGCGATTTTTTGTAATTGCCTGATTGGTTATTATTTGAAGGCACATGTCTATTAACGTAACCGCACGTCGTTAAACTGATACTTGAACGTTCGAGCGGGTGGGGCAGACAGAAGAGCGAACGTGTCTCGCTTGACTTCTTGAATTACGGGTCATAATTAGGACCAGGGAAAAAAAACAAAATGAAAGCTTGGTGTCTGGAGCTTCTTCCAGGCGCTGAATAAACATGAAAACACTGCCTGTGGTGTTCCTGTGTGTTTCCGTTACCATGTACTCCTGCCTTCGTGTCTCCACTGCATCCCATGGAATGGGTACGGCAGCAGTGTAGCGTAATGGGTAAAGGAGCTGGTCTTGTAACCTAAAAAGTCTCAGGTTCGATTCCTCGGCAGGACGCTGCTGTTGTAGCACCACGAGCGAGGTGCTTAACCTGCATCGCTTCAGTATATATCCAGCCGTATAAATGGATGCAACGTGCATGTAAAAAGTTGGGTAAGTCGCTCTGGATAAGAGCGTCTGCTAAATGCCTGTAATGTGATGGAAGTAATTCCCCTGGAAGTGTGAGGCTCCGAAGCTACCTTCCCTGCCCTGAAATCCATGCCCCGCGTGTCTGGAGGTCGAGGGAGGGAACAAAGTCACAGGGTGAGGTAACTCCGCCTCTGCAGCACACGCAGATGCTAACGGGCGGGTTGAGCCTTCTGAGCAGTCAGGCCTGAGAGTTTTAGGAGCGTGTTTATACAAGCGAGCTGGGCTGCACTGGCGGCCATTTTCATCTGCCAGGGCTCCCTGCTGATGCGGGATGTTCGCTGTTCACGGGAGCGCAGCCAATGGGATTTGGGGACATGCTCAGTTTAGGGACACAGAGCACTGTTCCTATTTTAAAGTCAAGCGCATTGGCAATAAGCAAACTTTCTTGACTTTGTATTGGAATGTGTGTTTGGTCAAAAGGGTTTTCCTTTGACCTAAATATGCTTTCACTCAGACTGGGTAAAATAAAAAGGTAATTTTCGAAGCAAGACACTTGAATTTAAATTTGAATATGCCGTTAGAAAAAACATTTCCCTTCTTTTTTAATGGTATTTTAGCACCATGATTATTGCTACCAAAAAATAAATTGGGATCACTGGAACTTAGCAACTTGTGCCTCTGGTGTACATGGATCTGTGACCTCTTGTAACCTTTGAACTTTGGATTTTAGCAATTAAGTGACATCATTCTTCTTCTCAGACCAGTTAATTTACAGCCAGTTCTGACCTGTACTACTTAAAACCAGCCTATACTGGTTTTAAGTAGTACATTCACCTGCACATGTGAGACAGGTTGCATAATATTTTAATGGCTGTTCAGTGCAGATGCCAAGCAGGTGTTTGCAGTACTCTGTGTTAGCTTCACCTGCAAAGGAAAGCCTGGTGTTTTGGTAAAGACCAGGAGAACCTTTTCATACATACATCCACTGAAATCCAGTCAGTCCAGACTAAACTGCTGTTATGAATAACTGAAAGACATGTATTTTACAATCCAAGGTGAAAAGCCCACAGCAAAAAAACGAAACATTGGCCTCACTTCCTAATTAGCAGGCCTCACCTGACAGACCCGAATGGAAATTGGTCTCTCCCACTCTCGTGTAATTCCCCCAAACTGACACCAGGTGGTGCAGGAGGCTAAAACGTGGCTGGACCATAATCATCTACCACCAGGGCCAGAATAATAAAGCCAAAATTAGGCCAATAAATTAAGACGTAGGATCGCTCCAACACCTGGTTTGTTCAAGAACATGGTATCAGCCTTTGAAGCAGTTCTCCTCTGCACCACCAACTTGTCTTTTATTGTCTCTACTGATGTCGCAAAGATAAAGAAACCAGGTGAGATGGTACAGGTGTAGTAAATAAAGAGGTCAGATGACGTAGAAAGCCTAAGATCAGGTTAATAGTGGGAGGCACCAATGAGAGACACAACAGGGCAACAACCCTGGATTTTGAGAATACACAGAAGTTGGAAAAGAGCGAATTTACAAACCAAATTAACTGGCTGGTGTGACGTATAAATGATCTGAAATAAAGCAGGTAAGTCCTGATGTGGACACACGAGGGCGCTGCATGAGCGCTGAGCTGCATGGTGGGTGAAAAGAAGCAGCAAGCCAAAAATGACGACCGAAAACAAATCCTCCCTCCAGCCGATCGTGCTCAAGCCTGAACGGATCCAAGGTTGTTAGCACTCTGCAGTCTCAGTCAGAATAAATTTTATGCTATTCAAACAAACATCTTGAAATGCAAATATTATTACATGGGCAGACGTGTACGTTGATTTATTTAGCCTACGTTGTAGCTACACATTATCAATTCATACGGCTGCATTTTTATGAAACAATTCTGATGGTACTGCGCGTTGCTAAAGGGTAAAAATGCTCTGGGATTTGAACTGACAATTTAGGAGAATAATTTCAATACCACTTTTACGTGGGGGAGGGGGGGGACACTTTGTCCCGTGTCACATCCCGAGGGGGGCCCAGACTACGGGGTGTAACTATTTTTAATTTGTTACAAAATATATTGGTGGGGGGCCTCCGTACATATTTCGTCCCGTATCCGAGAATTTGTTGCTGCGGCCCTGCCTGCTGAAGTACACGCCATAATGATTACGTGAATACGTCTAAATAATTTACAAATTTGGAAGAATAAGAATCTTAATAAATACACGTTTAGGGGGGAACGATAGACAATCCGACCAAAGTGCTTAATCGTGACAATTTGAACAAATTTTTGTACTTATTTTGTCTCACGTGATTCCCATCTTATCGTTAATAATTATTTAACATTTTCTTAATTGGTGGTGTACTGTGAGGCTATACCATAAGTCGTTCTGTGTGCCATTCTGTGTATCACGCAATGCCATGCAGTTGCGTGTTCTATCTGTCAATTTATCTTAGTCTTCATCTGAGAACTAAACTCGACGAACCGGCCCTGGAACCAACGTCAAAAGATCCCACCCGTTGAGGTTGCATTACCGTGGTTTATGTGGCTGCATGCTTGGCATTGTGGTTTTATCTTCATCGGCGGCTCTGTTCCAGGAAGTCCCTTTTCAGCCTCCGCGGTGTCCTCGCGGGTCTTGGACGTAAGCGTTGGGGCGAAGGTGTCGCGCTTCATTTGGAATATCTGTACCACATACACGTGCAGTCAACTTGCAGTGTACAGTAGAAGCTATCAGTCTACAGTACAGTGAACTAAACTGCAAGAGGCAGTGCATGTGGGCCAAGTGTTGCACGTGGCGATTCAAGGTCGCCTCTGTCTGAAATAGGCCTACTCAATGTAAGTGATGCGAGGTCTGTCAGGCAGGAAGCGCCGGTGGTTAAATAATAATTCACTGCTAATACTTTCTGGCCAATGTTTGTATGTATTTGTAAAGCTTTTTGTATGAACCTGGGAAAAATGGTTCAATTGCACTAATGGATTTCTAAATAAACAAATTTGACAGATTTATGTGGGGATGGTAAAAAATAGTAACGGTTCACTTGAATCGACTGAATGAAGTTACTTTAACTTTAAGGAAAACCCATTAACAAGTTTAATGAACGGCTGGGTTGCTTGAAATATTTTTGTGAAGCTCACGTCAACCCTTTCAGGCGGTAGCTGTCGCCCACCGGGTTCATTCCTTGGATCTACATCGCAGAACTACAATTATCTCATCGCCAACCAATCAGCGGGAGCTCGGCGTCTGATGATGTAATGTTTACCAACAAGGTCCGCAGGCCTGCAAAATGTTGTGCCAAAATTCGGAGCTGCATGGCGCAGACTCTGTACCGGCATGCCATCTGCTAAGATCGTGACAATGATGAGAGCCAAACCCATATATTTTGTCTAGGACCTAGTAGTAGGTCCAAGCTTGTTTTAAAAGTAAAATTAGACATATCAGAGATTGCCATAGCGTTGGCCCCGAGGGCCATTGAGTATGCTAGTTTTTCTTTTCACCTTTAACCAGTTGAGGGTAAGTGAACTGCGCACGCAACTGATTTTGAGCATCAACGGAGTGCGAAGTAAAACAACGAAAATCAGCATACCCAGTGACTCTAAACAAAGTTGGTTAACTCTGGCATGTATTCCTGTACACAAATACTGCTCTAAATACTTATAACCTCCATCTAAATAACGTCTGTTTAATGACATCGTCTGCATAGCTATGATAACGTACTATCCACAGCAAATTTTTGGGATGCACTTCAATAAATGTATAACGTTGTAAATATTGTTGTATCTCCAAATCCACCTTAAGGCGAGTCACAGTCCTCCTTAAATTACAAGAAGCACCAAAGCGCTTCCTCATTAGTTGACGTTTCTGGTGGGCGTCCCAGAGGGAGGTATTATGTTAATGAGGGGGTGGCTATGTGCAATGAGTAGGTGACGTCAGCTCCCGTCTCGCTGAGAGTGAAACAAACATGGCGACAGACTGGAGTGGACAGGGGTATATTCTAACTTTAATCATTTTTATCTGGAGCGCAGTTGCTGGGCGAGCTGAGGCGGCGGGAGTGGAGGTCGGCAACAGCCGGATCATCGGCATGAGACTGGAAAAAAGCGACAAGGAAGCGACGACGACTGATGACGGGGTCATCCAGGTAACTGAGGAGAGCAAGATCCTGCTCAGGTTTTACGGGCTGCAGCTCAACTCAAACACCTCTTCACAGATCAGGTTCACGGAGCACGGTGACGAGGATAAGAATAATGACAATTTTAACAGGACTTGCGCCGACTTCACGAAAGACTTCGCAATCGGCCGTTACATGAACGTCAGCAACCAGGGCACTACGGGATTGCTGAGTGTAAACATTAAACCGCTCCGCAAGAGCGAGCCGCATAAGGAGTATGGCTTGTGCGTCAGGCAAAGCCCGGAAGACAAGTGGTACCTGCTGGGTGAGAGCGACGGCAAGCTGAGGGTGGTGGAGGAGAAGACGTCCCTGTTGCCGATGTGGCTGCAGATCATCCTCATCGCGTTTCTCTTGGTGCTGTCAGGCATGTTCAGCGGTCTCAATCTGGGTCTGATGGCCCTTGACCCGATGGAGCTCCGCATCGTTCAGAGTTGTGGCACCGAGAAGGAGAAGAAGTACGCCCGCAAAATTGAGCCCATTCGCAGGAAAGGAAACTACCTGCTGTGTTCCCTTTTGCTCGGCAACGTGCTGGTGAATACCACGCTCACGATCCTGTTGGACGACCTCATCGGTTCCGGCCTCGGCGCAGTGGTCGCCTCCACTATTGGCATCGTTATCTTTGGGGAGATCGTACCCCAGGCACTGTGTTCCCGCCACGGTTTGGCGGTGGGGGCCAACACCATCCTTGTGACCAAGTTTTTCATGCTGGTCACCTTTCCACTATCGTACCCAATCAGCAGGCTCCTGGACTGTGTGTTAGGCCAGGAGATCGGCACCGTGTACAACCGGGAGAAGCTCGTGGAGATGCTGAAAGTGACAGAACCGTACAACGACTTGGTTAAAGAAGAACTCAACATGATCCAGGGGGCTCTGGAGCTCCGTACCAAGACCGTGGAGGACGTCATGACAACTCTGAACGACTGCTTCATGATCCACAGCGATGCGGTGCTCGACTTCAACACCATGTCCGAGATTATGGAGAGCGGCTACACGCGCATCCCCGTCTTCGAGGACGAACGTTCCAACATCGTGGATGTTCTCTTTGTGAAGGACCTGGCGTTCGTGGACCCGGACGACTGCACGACCCTAAAAACGATCACCAAGTTCTACAACCACCCGGTGCATTTTGTATTTCACGACACCAAGTTGGATTCCATGTTGGAAGAGTTTAAAAAAGGTTGGTACTTCGGTAGGAGAGTGACATGGGAATAAGTTGCACCACAGACACAAAAAGTTAGGCCGTTTGTGAACAGTGTCAGTTTTTCAACATTTTATTTCTAATCGAGACTAGAAGTAAATAATTGTAACGGTCCCGACTTTACAATCACGTATATGTCACTGATATTAATTTGATTTATTCACAGACGTATACCCAAATGATCAACCATGAGATAATCTCATCCAGGCTAACTTCATCTATCACACTTTTCTTTTGAATTGTCAGTAAACACTGGGATGTGATCACAATGATTACATTTACTTTAAACGGCTGGTCGACTACTGATACAGTACAGGAAACAACAGGAAAGACTGGAAAACGGTCACAGCGACGGTGATGCTTTGAGAAGGCATTGAATGTAGAAAAGCGGTGACTGCAATCAGAGGCTAATTACGGTAGTTGTGTCACAGAACAAACACGAAAGTTCACAGAGTCGCGGTGGAAAAACACTGTAACAGCAAACACAAAAAAAACCGAACGAAGAGTAAACTTCAGGCAATTGAACCAAAAATAGGGTACTGCTAACAGGGCGACAGGAAATGATGTAGTCAACAGTATCATCTCAGTTCGTAGATAGAACGATGAGTAAGTGGGGACAGATAGGCACTGTTGACATTGTTTTTGGGGGAAAGTGGTTCAATGAATAGGTTTCAGTCTGTGGGACAGAATAGAATAGTGGGATTCTGCCTATTAGAGTTGGGTGGCTGTTTATTGATCAGATGAGTTAATCAAGCAGAATCTTTAATTTAAGAAAAAGCTTTAATATGTAGTGGCATGGGGAGGGCTCTTTAAAACAGGCTGTGGGACAAACGGCCGTGGGCTTTCAGACAGTTGGGTGTTGATGGTGGTTGAATACCTAGCATGTGTGCCGAGCATTGTGAACCAATGAATCGATAGACCAGTCCAACTGCACCGGAATATAAAAAAATTGGCACCTTGCCAACGCCTAGTTGTTTGTTACCATAGTGATGATTAATATGGAATGGTGGTTTATAGCCCCTTTATCTCGAGAGGATGATAGTGATCCATGCGTTGTTCTCCATATAAACAGTAGTATGTCTGTAGCTACTGCCTGTAGGGCTTGTTTTGAAACGGGGCTATAGCGTTAGAAACGTCAGTGACGTTTGTGCTTCCACGTACGCCGTGCATCGAGCCAGTGCTTGAAACTGGATAGACCTGGCGGTGATGCTTGAAACTGGATAGACCTGGCGGTTCATCTTTCATTATGCGGTTTGTTGAATGTCTGTTTAATGGTTTATATGGTTGTCATGGGTGTGCTGGGTGGATCCTTCTTATCTGTTTGCACGTGTTTGGACGCAGTAGCGGAAAGCTCGTTCTGTAATCATCTGCTATAGCGCCGTAAAGACACGCCTCCATGTTCCCTACACATTTATTGCCGCGCGCATACAAACAGACACGCACGCATCAACAGCCTCGGCAACGCATCCTTACGCGAGAGACCGAGAAGGAGCTGTCGTGTCCTTGCCACGGTACGAGGTGGAGTTGGTCCCATCTTCAGCCCTTTCTCTCCGGAAATACAGTGGTCTTTATTGCTGGTCCTGGAAGCCCACGGATCGCGCTAGTTGTTGTCCCTCAGAGCTTCATCAATAGAATCAGTTTATTACGCAATTTGTCTGCCTCATCTGGTGTCTTGGTCCGAGCTGCTTGTGGGATTTCTGGTGCTAACCAAACTGCAGAGCCTGCTTCTCTTCAGGGCCAGGATGGAAGACCAGTGCTCTAGCAACTACTCATATGGGGGGGGGGGGGGCAAGGGGGGGCTGTTCTCTACTGCCCGTACAGCACTTTTCTGAATACCACTTCCTCCTTGTAATAATTTGAAGTCATCAGCTGTGTGTCGCGGAGCAGTGTGCTGAGGCTGGTGTTGTGGCTGGCGCGGGGGGTTGGGGGTGGAGGATGTGGGTGCGGCTCGTGACCTTGACTGTGTGAAAGGTGAATCCCCGGGAGGTCGTTGCACACCTGTCTGCCCGCTGTAGCTCCCAGTGGCCACACTCGTCCAGTCCACCTGCGCATTTGAATACAGGGCGTGGCCCGGGAAAGGTGTTCTCTCTCTCTCTCTCTGGGGGTGCTGGACTGTAGAGTTGGGGAGCCCACCTCAGCCCTGTTCACGAGAGTTCAGGTTGATTTTCTGCAGCGTTTGCTGTCAACAGTCTTCCCGCTAAGTGGACCCATTCCTGGATTGGGTGCAGTTGAAAAATTGCCTGTTTAAAATCACAGACCCCTGTGGTTGACCAGTATCCCCTGGTGGTGGGGGTGGGGGGGGTTGTCATTTTCAGCTGACTCCCAGGGCACATATGGTCATGTGTTACCTGTATTGATCTGTATCAACAGTTTATATAGGTTCCCATTCACATTTTTTATATTGGTGTGAAAACATGCTGCCTTGTGATCATTTGAATCCCATATCTTTCACACACAGCAAAGAGTAGAGTCACTGAAAACAAAATTTTGAACGCAGAATTAGAGGCGACGATGACCCAAATCTGTACTACACACAGTGAAGATACAGGCAATCTTAACAGCCCTGACCCTCTCATTCAGGCTGAGAAGTCTGTGCACTGTGTTGCTGTAGGTCATTTCAAAGGGAGTAGCATTTGAATGAAGGCAAATCCAGTTTGGATGAGCCCTGCATACAATGAAGCCTTTTATCTGAACCAGTATTTCACACGAGCATGATAAAAGTTGGCTTGCTTTGAATTTTTATTATTTTTTTGGTCACAACATTCATGAAGTCTCATGATGCAGTCACACAGATGCACAGACACAGTCACACAGACAGACAGACACAGTCACAGTCACACTGTGCTGCAGGTCCCACACACACACAGCTGCTCTGTGTCAGTACCAGTGCAGTCGCAGATGGAGATGGCTCCATGGTGCGTATTGACTTCCTGATGCCTGGGTCGGCCATGTCCCCGAGCGCTAACACACATGACCCCCCGCCCCCCGAACACTCTCCCCCGCCCCTCACCACTCCCTGCACCCTGCCTGGGTTGTCACGTGGCCACGTGGCGCTGGCTGCCCGTGATGTCACACGCATTCTGTCACTCTTCGTTAAGATTCCCTTTTTCAACCTTGTCCCAAGGGGGTGGGCGGGGGGGGGGGGAGAAGTCTATTTAATAAATGAGACATTAGTAAGCTGCAGCAGTCTGCCAGCGAAGTTCATTTGGCTCCTGGTGCTGTTCTCTCTCTCTCTCTCTCTCTCTCTCCGCCCCGCCCCCCCCCCCCCCCGGGCGGCTCCTGTGCCAGATCTCTCATAGCAGGGGTGATGAAAGAACACGGTGTCCGGCGCGGCTGCCAGGCGCTCAGGTGGGTGCTGGCGTTGTGGGCGTGGTGCTGATCGGTCGCGCCGATAGGCGCTGGGCTCGTGAGCGTCAGGATTGCTGAAGTGTGATTGGCCGGACTGTCGGCTGCGCCGGTGCGGTGTTTGCGAGCGGCTCACGCACCGGCTGCCCTCTCTATGCGGAGAGTGAGGGAGCTCCGGGGTTCCGTGGCCTGTTCCGATTGGCCGTGGCACGCCAGCTGTCAGTGACTTGCGTAAGGGGCGGCTTCCCATCTTTCATGTGGGGGGTGTGCGTGCGTGTGTGTGTGTCTGTCTGTCTGTGTGTGTGTGTGTGTGTCTGTCTGTCTGTCTGTCTGTGTGTGTGCGTGTGTGTGTGTGTCTGTGTGTGTGCGTGTGTGTGTGTGTCTGTCTGTCTGTCTGTGTGTGTGCGTGTGTGTGTGCGTGCTGGCAGTTGGATGAGACTGCTGTGAGGACAGACGGCTGAATACATGTCTGTCGTTTGCTTGCCCTTGGCAGTTTTTGAGCAGTGCTCCGCCTGTGTGCTGGTTTTTGAGCAGTGCTCCGCCTGTGTGCTGGTTTTTGAGCAGTGCTCCGCCTGTGTGCTGGTTTTTGAGCAGTGCTCCGCCTGTGTGCTGGTTTTTGAGCAGTGCTCCGCCTGTGTGCTGGTTTTTGAGCAGTGCTCCGCCTGTGTGCTGGTTTTTGAGCAGTGCTCCGCCTGTGTGCTGGTTTTTGAGCAGTTCTGTGTGCTGGTTTTTGAGCAGTGCTCCGCCTGTGTGCTGGTTTTTGAGCAGGTCTCCGCCTGTGTGCTGGTTTTTTCAGCGTTCTCTCATTGCTCAGTCTTTGACCTTTGACCCCACCTGAACCCAGCCTTCCTTTGTGCTGTCAGTGGACTGGGCCCCTACTGAGTCTGCAGTCCTGCACAGGAGAACGAGCACGCTAACACACACATACGCACACACACTCACACACACACACACACACCCGGCTTGCCAGGGAAACGGACTCTCTCCTCTGTCGTGTTTTTCAGTCCATCTTCTCTTCCTCTTTCTCTCTTCCTGCCTTCCGCTCCCATGTGTGGGGGCCTGCTGACTGCGCAGCTACACTCTGTTCCTCTCTTCCTCTCCGTTCCTCTCTTCCTCAGCAGCGACGGTGCGGGACGGGGCCTCACTGTGCCGTCCGGTCGGTATCTTTCGCTCTCAGTGACGGTCTCTGTCGGTGTGATCCGGACCTGGAAACTGACTTTTTCATCCACTGGCCTCCGTGCCTCCCAAAACTCACCAGCTATGCCTGACAGCCCGATGTTTAGAATAGAACAGGACCTCCAAGAGACGGCCCGGGTTGTTACCTCCCAAGTGGCTGGTTGAATAGTCGCACTCACCAGCCACAGATGAAATTTCCCCGCGTTTGGCCGGGGGCCGGTGGCCGGTGTTAGTTTTCCCACCCAGGTAATTAATCGCCACACGGTGCATCCGATCGCCGGGTCTAGATTTTCATGAATGGCGTCGGTTGCTCTGTTGGAGCTGCTGGAGGGCTGGTGTTTATTAGTCTGGGAGTTCTCGGCAGAAGCCCGTTTCTCGTGAGCTGCTGTGTGTGGGACGGAGAGCAGCCGCCGGTCAGCAGGCCTGTGGCCAAACTCCGCTGCGACTGCCTGCCGTTTTTTTTTTCTGTGTGTTTTTTTTTTCGTTTTTCGTTGTTGTTGTTGTCTCTACATTTTCCAAAACAGCGCATTTCGGAATGTTGAGTGCGTGTGGGACGCTCTGTGTGATTCGTTCACAAGGACTGGGACTGTGGCTTCAGTTCACAAGGACTGGGACTGTGGCTTCAGTTCACAAGGACTGGGACTGTGTGTTTAGTTCACAAGGACTGGGACTGTGCGTTTCGTTCACAGGGACTGTGTCTGTGTGTGACGTGCAGTCATGAACAGGGGCGGACTGAAAAGAATCCGCATTTAAGGGTGAACACTTAGGGTAAGTTGCTAATGTGAACATGAGATTGCGGCTTTGTGGTCGCCGTTGGCGAAAGACCGTGATTGGTTGTTGACACCGAGCACCGATTGGTGGTGAGCCGTGTGATGTGACGGTGGAGTGTTTAGGCAAAGGCGATCTTGGGGATAGTGTGGGTGGGGGGTTGTTGGTGGGGGTGGGGGGTGGGGGGGGGGGGGGGGGTCTTGTCCTTCAATCAATCCCTTGACCGAAATGTGACGTGCTTGGTGAGGAATGTTGTGTAGGGGTGGGAACGCTGTGACGGACGCTGGAATGCCATTAGTCAGCGCTTGCGTTCCCATTTCCTGTTCCCCCCGGCCCGAGTCAATGCATCTCCTTTTTGGGCTCTTCTGCCCGGGTCCGCTGCCTGCATGACATCACTGAGAAATTAGCAGATTTTTTCAGGGGATGTGAGTCTCTGGCCGCATAACTTAAATCTGAGTAAAGGGCTATTTAGACCGCTGCAGAGGGCAGGGAAACAGCATGATGACTAAGCAGGGCCATTCTGCTCAGATACTGAGCTTCTGTGTACGTAGTTTTCCTGTGTGTGTGTGTGTGTGTGTGTGTGTGTGTGTGTGGGTGGGTGTGGTTGTGTCTCTGTGCACTGTGTGTGTGTGTCTGTCTGCAAATTGTACGTGATTTGCGTAAGGAAACGGCCACGAACAAATACAAGGAAGGAAAAAAACGAGGAATGCCGATGACATGCTCTTGGAAACGTTCTCACACGCAGTTTACGCGCAGATGTGAGCGTACGCGCGTTCCGTGAATGAGGCCCGTTGTGCGTATTTGTGCGGCCGCTCGGCCTGTCTTCTGTGTGTTTTCGGTCAAACCCGTCACCTGTTTACCCACAACAGCGGAGGTCAGCGGGGAAGAGACGCTCGGCTCTTTTAATAATTTCCTCCGCCTCAGCCAGCGCGGCTTCAGTTATTGCTTCCTGTTATTGATTGTTGGTCTTTCCCTTGGTCGGCGGTGGAGTAAAGATGGTAAGATAATAAACAGGATCGCACGCTCCCTGCCCTGGTGTGGGTAGCGCTCACTCCTTCTTCCTATAGGGCTAGGGAATGTCTGCCAGGTCTGCTGCATTGGCTGATGTGGAATTTTTTTTACGTAAAATTTGTGAAATAATGCAAGTACATATTAGCATGTGCACAGGCTTTGGACATGAATTAAGATCGGCTGACGGCAGCAGCGGTGGCTCCTTCTGTTAGCCTGTTGCTGCGTGTGTGTGTGTGTGTGTGCGTGTGTATGCGTGTGTGTGTGTGCGCTAGCACAGGGAAGTGAAATCCAGGGTATGCCTGATGACAATGGAGGCAACCTCTGATCTTATGACTGGGCTGAGATGACCTTGTGACTGTAGGTCATCCATGCCTGAGGGGGACCAGGAGTGTTAATGCAGCAGCGTGGCCTGGTTTGGAATGGAATGGAATAGAATAGAATAGAATAGAATAGAATAGAATAGCTTAATTTTTTCCAGAGAGTGCGCCATTGAATTACCTTAAGAAATAAAATTACATTTAATGACTCATAAATTCATGAACTATTATTGCAAATTAGTAATTAATTAACAGGAGTCTTGGGCAGAAATAAGCATATTAATCCTGGGTAATATGTTATGGTCAGTAAGACCCAGGCACTAAAGCTTTGTCAAAGTGTCGTCAGTAGTTTGTGTTGGAAATAATACACTAAATAATTCAGCTTCACCTCGCCCCCACCCTCGCCCCCTCCCCCACAGCGCAAGATCCTCATTTCGTCGACTCCGTCTTTCTGTTGTGGTCCCTAAAACAGGAACTGCAGAAAGCCCGATGGTCTGAATCTCCCACTCTGTCCTAACGCTGTTGGCCAATCGCACGTGCCGTTTGGCTGGCTGCTGCACTTCTTTTTCTTTTTTTTTCTTTTTTTTTTTTTGTTGTTTGTTATGCAAGCAGCGGAGAAAATGTAGGCTGCTTTTAAAGATTTTTCCAAGGTCGTGTTTCAAGATGGTCCAAGGTCACATGAAGTACTTGCACCCCGTGTTTAATCACAGGCGGCCTTCATTGGTGGGTCAGTGGAAAGCTGGGGTTGGGGCTGGGGTTGGGGTTGGGTTGGGGTAGTGCAGGGTGGGATTTTTGGTTGGTAGCGTTAGTCAGCAGTCATTGAACCAATGATTTGGTGACACTGAAGGGAAAAGAGGTTGTGCTTGCACAGGTTGGTAGTCACCACATTGGAGGTGTCAGAAGGGTCCATTGATGGCCTGCATATCTGATGTTTGAAAACAGGGGCCCTTTAGTCAAAGCTAAAACGACAGTGGGCCAAGGACTGAGCCCTGTGGTACACCAGTTGGGTTAGCGGGTAGCATTGGAACAGGGCTGAGAGACTAGGCAGCACTTCCAGGCAGGTGTAATTCATGATGTAATTCAGCAAGAGCCCTAGCCCTGTTCTGTTGTGCCGCCATGGAGACCTACGTAGACAGACTCTTCCATTTTTAACATCCCACTGTCTTTCTCGCCTCGGATCAGCCAGAGTGCACCACTTAACATCATCAAGTTCAGATTTCTAATTCAAGTGAGCTTAATTGGCATGACCACCCATCAGCATTGTATTGCCAAAGCGATTGTTTACATAAAACAACAGTAACACCAACAACTAAATGAACAATAATAAGGTAAACAACAGGGTGATTGTACCCTCAGTAATGGGGGTGGGGTGGGGTGGGGGCTTTGTATAAACAAGTGCTGATGTTGGCTGACTGCCGCTGATGTACTTCGAGAACACTCATGTGAGTTGAATGTGTTTGTCTAGGCCTCGCCCCTAAGTTCAAGTCAAGTCCCAAGTCTGTTGCTTTTCATTCATTGTTTTCTGTGCCATAAAAACTGATGGATCGTGGTCATATGGCTCCGGCATTCAGACACGCCTCTGTTTGTGCTCAGCCGGGAGATAAGGGGGATGAAGTACAGTCCCGATCGATGTAAAGGCACTCAAATTCTAATCCTCTCCCGGAGTATCGGATTGACAGGGCGATTCTGTCTGGCTGAAGTGCTGACGACAGCTGACGAGCTCTATTTGAGATCTAATAACGGTCTCTCAAAAAAACATTCTGCTGCATAACAACCCCCCCTCCCCCCCCCCGCCCCATTTTCCCTTTCCCCAAGGCCAGTCTCTTACTGGTAAGCATGCAAATGTTTGTGTCCAGAAGGATCCCGCCAGTTGTCGAATCCTTGCGTGACATGCGTTTGGCTGTTTTTTTATATGCTAATCGACAGTTGAAAGACCCATTCCCGCCATGGTGGCAGTATCGGGGGTGTGTACGGGGGGGGCGGGGTTATACTCCACAGCCGCCATCTCTCTCTCTCTCTCTCTCTCTCTCTCTCTCTCTCTCTCTCTCTCTCTCTCTCTCTCTCTCTCTCTCTCTCTCTCTCTCTCTCTCTCTCTCTCTCTCTCTCTCTCTCTCTCTCTCTCTCTCTCTCTCTCTCTCTCTCTCTCTCTCTCTCTCTCTCTCTCTCTCTCTCTCTCTCTCTCTCTCTCTCTCTCTCTCTCTCTCTCTCTCTCTCTCTCTCTCTCTCTCTCTCTCTCTCTCGTTTTACCCCGCGGGCCTATTCTGAGCGCCCGTAACAATGCCCGCATGCCGCTAAGAGAGGATTCTGTTTCCCCTTCTATATTTAGGAAGTTCAGCGGTGCCCCCTCCCCCCCCACCCCCCCCCCCGACCACCGCTGTGTAAACATCAATAGGCGAGCGCTGCAGTGAAGGACGGGGGGGACGGGGGGCCTGGCTGCTCGTCTGAGCGCGTGTCCTTGGGCGGATAGAGCCGCGTCTGTCACCGTTACCGTGGGCGGAGTCTCCCCCCGGCAGCCAGCGGCTAACGCGCGCGCGTCTCATTCCAGCGGCTAACGCGCGCGCGTCTCATTCCAGCGGCTAACGCGCGCGCGTCTCATTCCAGCGGCTAACGCGCGCGCGTCTCATTGGAGCAGCTAACGCGCGCGTCTCATTCCAGCGGCTAACGCGCGCGCGTCTCATTCCAGCGGCTAACGCGCGCGCGTCTCATTCCAGCGGCTAACGCGCGCGCGTCTCATTCCAGCGGCTAACGCGCGCGCGTCTCATTGGAGCAGCTAACGCGCGCGTCTCATTCCAGCGGCTAACGCGCGCGCGTCTCATTCCAGCGGCTAACGCGCGCGCGTCTCATTCCAGCGGCTAACGCGCGCGCGTCTCATTCCAGCGGCTAACGCGCGCGCGTCTCATTCCAGCGGCTGTGTTACAGATCGCTGTGCGGCGCCGATTATTCACAGCTGTTGCCCCCGGTAACCAGCCGCTGGGGGACGTCGAGCGAGGCTCGGAGCGGATCGAGGCGTCGCGGTGATGGTGGGGGGTGGGGGTGGGGGTGGGGGGCGTTAGCGCGGTGCGACTGCCCGGCACGTGCATCCGGGGACCCCTGCTGACGTCTGTGTCCGTGTCGCGCAGGTAAATCCCACCTGGCCATCGTGCAGAAGGTGAACAACGAGGGCGAGGGCGACCCGTTCTACGAGGTGCTGGGCCTGGTCACGCTGGAGGACGTCATCGAGGAGATCATCAAGTCCGAGATCCTGGACGAGTCCGACCTCTACAGTGAGTCGCCACGCCAACGCGCCCGACGTACACGTGCCGTTCGGCCCGCCCCCTCTGGCCTGTGATTGGTCACATCATCAGAGGCAGAAGTAGCGGTTTGAAGTAGCAGTTGGCTATTGTTCTCTGATTATTTTATGATTGAACGATCAGTTAAATAAACAAGTGAAGCTGTGGACGCGTCTGGAGGGGGGAGAAGATGGCGGTTAGACCGCGGATTTTGCGCCTTACCTGGAAAGCGTTCCAGGTGGGAAGGTGCCTGACTGTAGGTGAAGTGCTGAGTCAGCGTACCCATAAACACGCTGTCACACGCTCGATGTCAGCCGTGTTTTATTGCTGTACCTGAGTGTCTCCCTGATCACCTGACTCCTGTGCATGTGCGTGTGTGTGTGTGTGTGTGTGTGTGTGTGCGTGTGTGTGTGTGTGCGCGTGTGCGAGTGCGTGTCTCTCCAGCTGACAACCGCAACAGGAAGAAAGTGGCCCCGAACAAGAACAAGCGCGACTTCTCCGCCTTCAAACACGAGAGCGAATCGAAAGTCAAGATCTCGCCCCAGCTGCTGCTGGCCGCTCACCGCTTCCTGGCGACAGGTGGGAGAGTGACGCGCTGCGTCCTGCTGCAACCCCCCCCCCCCCCACCCAGAGCACCACAACCTGCCAAAATACTGCACAGCCCACGGCCCTGCATCACCTGTTTCCCTACCTTTAATTGTGCGTTACGTTACTGTAACATCTTATTGCATGACATCACATCCTGTTCCGGTGCATCTTTGCCCCCTTGCATTACATCACAGCCCACTGCATCACCTCTCAACTCCCTGCATTACATCTCATCTTATTGGATGACAGCACATCCTGCTCCATGACATCATTTCCCCTTTCATTACACCACAGCCCAATGTAGTACATCACATGCCACATGCCATCTTGGTTTCCTGCAGTGAACGTGGACTTATGTAGCATAATTAATAAGTTTGTCATGTGTGGCATGTAAAATTTGGAGAAACGAAAGTTTCAAACAAAGACAAAGACAAAAAAATGGAGAAAAATGTTTAAAACTGAGCTGCAGTGATGGACGTTAGTTCTGATGTCAGAAGCGTAATCATGTAATTATGTAAAAGATGTAACGATAGCGCAGGGCAGGAAATGGGTGTCCTGTCTGCAAGCACAGAGGATGAAAGTGGCCTGTGGCGTGGGATTGGCTGGTTCCCAGAGTCCCTGGGCGCGGGATTGGCTGGTTCCCAGAGTCCCCGAGCGGATGGCTGCACCTGCATGCGTACGCATGCTTCCCCTGTCTGTCGCATGCACGCATGCACGCCTGGGGTGCAGGTGGCCTGATGCCGCCAGCCTGAATAAAGCCTATTTTTAGGCGTCCTCTCCTCCGCATATTTGGTTTCTTGGGAAAACATTCCTGAGTGCTGAGTGTGGAGCAGTGAGCAGAGCGGGGCCCTGATACAGGGAGGGCGGGGCCGGCTATCAGTCAGTGCGGGGCGGGGGGAGGGGGGGGGGGGGAGTGCCACAGGTCAGCGCTGCCTGGGCGAGCACGTAGGTCCACCGGGGGGGGGTAGTGAGGGTTACTGATAGGGATGGGATCACAGTACTGTGTGGGAATCGAGCCTGTGGCTGTATGTGGGTGGTGGGGTGGGGAGGGGAGGGTTTGTATATGGCCATTCGCCACACTGTCTACCTGCCGCCGTGTGTCAGCTTGAGTCTGTTCAAGCTGCCGTTTATGTAAACGAGTGACTGATGGTCCCTGTCTACCAACCCCCCACCCTGTACCCCCTCTGCCCCCCTATCTACCAACCCCCCTATCTCCCAACCCCCTCCACCTTGTCTCCTGACCCCCCTGCCTTGCCCCCCCCACCCCATTCCCCCCCCCCCCCCCTTAGAGGTGAGCCTGTTCAGCCCGTCTCTGATCTCTGAGAAGGTTCTGCTGCGGATCCTGAGGCACCCCGACGTCATCCTGGAGATCAAGTTCAACGAGAGCGACAAGCGCTCGCCGCTGCACTACGTGTACCAGCGCGGGAAACCCGTCGACTACTTCGTCCTCATACTGCAGGTGAGCCCCTCGGCCCGTCAGCGCCGCTTCCTGTGCCTGCGCGTGTCACTTCCTGTACCTGCGCGTGTCACTTCCTGTACCTGCGCGTGTCACTTCCTGTATCTGCGCGTGTCACTTCCTGTACCTGCGCGTGTCACTTCCTGTACCTGCGCATGTCACTTCCTGAGCCTGTGCATGTCACTTCCTGTACCTGCGCGTGTCACTTCCTGTACCTGCTCGTGTCACTTCCTGGGCTTGTGCGTGTCACTTCTTGAACCTGTGCGTGTCAGTTCCTGTACCTGTGCGTGCCACTTCCTGTGCCTGTGCGTGCCACTTCCTGTCCGGCGGGGTTAGGGTCTCGCCTGGCTCTAACGCCAGTGTTTGAGCATGCCCAGTTCGCTCTGATGTAGACCACACTGAGCACGCTCACTTTCAGGAGCTTTGGCTAGCCGGCTGTTCAGTGTGCTGCAGTGGGGAATGCTGAAAGCTTGTATTGACTGGAGTGCGTTTGAATGCGAGAGAGAGAGAGAGGGAGAGTACACCCCCAGCCCCATTCCATTAAGACTGAAAGGCCTGTTTAAAAGCCATCAGCATGTTCTGCCTGACCTGGGCTGCAGTATAGCTGGGTGTGATGTGGCTTAGCGGTAGAACAACAGATTAATTAGCATTGGCGGTTCTCAGGATTACAGTTTTTGTGTTTACACACTGAAGGACGCTGCGCCTGTAGTTACCTGGCTTAGATTAGATAGTCAGTCGGCTGAAGAGGGGCTGTTTTAATACCTGCGTCTAAGAAAAGCAGCCGCGTCAATTTAGCAAAACGATTCCAAAGACTCCCGGTGTCAGAAGTCAGGGAGGGGGTAAGGAGGGTTTATGGACCGCAGGGGTGGGGGGGGGGAGGGTGGGGGGTTATCCGGGCGGGTTCAGGACAGTTAGCCATGTGATCGGGGGTTAACCCCGCTGACCTTAGCTCGCCGCGCCACGGGGGATTTAGCGATCATCGCCGGTCTCATCCGCCTTCGCCGTGTTCTAATGCGCGTGACCTCTCGTGACCACGCCCCCCGCCCGTGCCTTTGCCGGGTCACCCGAGACCTCACCGCTTTCCCGCCGCGGGGCTTTGTTCCGTCCAAGCACAGCCCGTCTGCCTGACTGAGCCGGCCTATGAGGTGGTTTGGCCAGCGGAGCGGAGGCTCATGGGAAACGTAGTTCATGTGGCAGTAGCAGGCGCTGGGCGGTGAGCGGGTAGCACCGGCGGGTGGCGTTTGGCTTCTCACCGGAGCCCCCCGTCAGCGGACAGGGGAGGGGGGGGGGGGGAGCGTGGTGTCACCTGAGGCTGTGCTTAAGAGCCCCCCCCCCAGCTGGGCCCAGCACGCCTGCCCTTCACTAATTGATCCCGCTTATATAAGAGGGGCAGACGCCACACCGCCACTGAGCTGTGAGCTTCCTCCCTGGAGAAAGCCCACAGCTAATACTGATACACACACACTCATATACACACACACTAACATACACACGCACACATACACACACTAACACTCACACACACACACATACACTAACACACACACGCATACACACGCACACACACATATACATGCATACACACATACACACAGCCCATCACTTTGGCCTGTCCTAAGGCCCTGTCCCACCCCATCTGCAGATTCACATGCAGTGTAGTGCTCACTCTGCTCTGTGCTGCTCACTCTGCTCAGGCTGCTCAGGCTGCTCTGCTGCTCTGTGCTCAGGCTGCTCAGTGAGTTTCCCAGCGTCTCTGTGTCAGGGATGGGATGTGAGAGCGCGGCGTTGTGTCTGTTTAATGTCCCCCCATGTCTGCTCTGTAATTCTGCTCCCCCCTAAACAGTAATTAGACAGTCGCAGGCCCAGGCTCATTAAACGTGATCTCAGCCCCCCCCCCTCCCCCCCACCTATTCTCCTCTCCCACGTTCAGTTACCCCCCCCCCCCGGCTCATCTCACGGCGGTCCGCTTGGTGGGAGGCAGGATGTGGGTAACGGCACATCTGCTCCTCCCACTGGGAGCCGGGCATGGGGTGGGGGGGGGGTCGCGGTTGGTGGGAGGGGGGGGTCCTGGCAGGGGCTCTGTGGGGGGTGAGAATGCCATGGCGAGGTGTGGGGGGGCTGGTAGGGGGCCGGAGGGGGGGGGAACACAGCGGGGGGGTGGCATGGCGAGGGATGGGTGGGAGCGGGGGGGCACAGCGTGGTGTTGGGGTGGCAAGTGGGGCGGGGGCTCCTTCCAAGCTGCTTTGTCTCTGGAGAAAGTTTAAATTTCCTCGTGTTGCATCAGTCCCACTTCTACGTTGATGACTCCTCCCGAAATTCGTCCCAAAAGTTTAATTTGTAACTCGATAAGCTTATTCATAATAGCGCGTTGTGTTCGACTGCCAAGATAGGGCTTTGCTCCAGGAAGCCAGTGTGTGTGTGTTTCTTTACATGCTTTATCTCGGGGATGAATGTTAAGACAAAAAGAGAGTTGTTATACTTGTGCGAGGGACGGAGAGTTGGAATGTGATGTTTTTGCTGTTGCCTGTGTGTGGTATCTTGTGTGGTTATGTGTGTGTGTGTGTGGGGGGCGGGGGGTTGTGTGTGGGGTTGTGTGTGCGTGCGTGTGTGTGTTTGTGAGGTATTGTGTGGGTGTGTGTGTGTGCGTGTGTGTGTGTGTGGTTGTGTGTGCGTGTTTGTGTGTGTGGGGCGAGGGGGGTTGTGTATGTGCATGTGTGCGTGTGTGTGTGTTTGGTTTTATGTGTGTATGTGTGTGTGTGTGTGTGTGTGTGGGTGTGTGTTTGGTTTTATGTGTGTGTGTGTGTGTTTGTGTGTTTTGTTTTATATGTGTGTGTGTGTTTGGTTTTATGTGTGTATGTGCGTGTATGTGTGTGTGTGTGTGTGCGTGTGCGTGTGTTTGGTTTTATATGTCCGTGTGTGTGTGTGTGTGTGTTTGGTTTTATGTGTGTGTGTGTGTTTGGTTTTATGTGTGTATGTGTGTGTGTGTGTGTGTGTGTGGGTGTGTGTTTGGTTTTATGTGTGTGTTTGTGTGTTTTGTTTTATATGTGTGTGTGTGTGTTTGGTTTTATGTGTGTGTGTGCGTGTGTGTGTGTGTGCGTGTTTGGTTTTATGTGTGTGTGTGTGTGTGTGTGTGTGTGTGTGTGTGTGTGTGTGTGTATGTGTGTGTGTGTGTGTGTGTGTGTGTGTGTGTGTGTGTGTGTGTGTGTGTGTGTGTGTCCGTGTGTGTGTGTGTGTGTGAGTGTGTGTTTGGTTTTATGTGTGTGTGTGTGTGTGTGTGTGTTTGGGTTTATGTGTGTGTGTGTGTGTGTGTGTGTGTGTGTGTGTGTGTGTGTGTGGGAGGATTAGAGGGAGTTTGGGGGGGTTAGGGTTTATCCTGATAATGCATCGTCTGCCCCAGTCTGTCTTTCTCCGGTTATGGCAACACGCCCCCCTGGCCTGTAATTGGCGGTATTGTGAGCCGGTGTTTATTTGTCTGTCTTACGTATTCCGACGGAGAAATGCGGGATAATGACCCGGCGCTCGGAGGAGGCATGTGCATTAGCCGTAATCGCCCGCGCCCAAACACTGTCATCATTAGACAAATATTTGTGCTTCCGTTGGGCCGGTCGGGAGGGGGGTTGGGGGGGTTGGGGGGGTGGCGGGGGGGGGGGGGGGGGGTGTGGAATGCGTCGTCGTTCTGGACAGAGTGGCCCGACAGTGAGGCTCGACCGCGCTGCTCAGCGGAGCGAGCCGGGCCCTTGCCAAAATCCCAAAAGCACAGCCCCCACGGGGAGGGGGGGGGGGGGGGGGAGGGGTCGAGGGGCGGGGCAGGGAGCGGACCACAGCCAGGTCTCCGAATGCATGGGTCCCCCAGGGGGTGGGAGTTCGAGGGACAGGCGGGGGGGGGGGGGTGCGTTCGCCACGCCAGTTCTTTGTGCTGTCTGTCAGGTTCTCTGGTCTGTTGAGTACATGCGTGGGCAGTGGCTGCTGTACACACACACACACACACATACACACAATGGGTACAGTCACAAATACACAAGCAGTGCATTGTGCGCACACACACACACACACACACAAACGCACACAGAACACTCCCAGTGGAGACAGAGTCACAGACACTTAGAGAAGTACTGTGAGTGTCTGTGCTTCTCTGTCTACTGTGAATGTCTGTGACTCTGTGTGTGCTGTGAGTGTCTGTATCTCTGTGTGTGCTGTGAGTGTCTGTGACTGTGAGTGTCTGTGACTCTGTGTGTGCTGTGAGTGTCTGTGTCTCTGTGTGTGCTGTGAGTGTCTGTGACTGTGAGTGTCTGTGACTGTGTGTACTGTGGAAGCTCAGCAGGTACAGTGGGGCTGCAGGTACTTTCTCCTGTGAGTCGTAGTGAGTTATTAAGGAGCAGGAAATAGATGTAAGGTCCAATGGGACTGAAGCCCCCCCCCCCCAGTCACGCAGCTCACCTACCGGACCTGAAACGAGTGCGCTGCATTGTGGGTAACGGGGACGTTGGGGGCGGCCATACTGCCCTGTTCTCCTGGACGTGGGACGTGCGTCAGGGATGTGCGTCAGAACTTTCCACTGTGTCCTCGTGCACATCTGCAGCGTCGACATACGTCCCATTACTGACTGGATAATAAATAACAGCTATGCGTATTTTAATGGCATATTCACAAAATATGTTACAAATAGTATATGAGAAATGTTTTTCCTGTACACACTGTGTTCAAATCAAATCTGCTCCCCCAGGAGAAATAGGTGAGGGGCCCTGTTGTACCGCATGTGCCTGCTCTGGCCACGAGAGCTTCCGACCTTCACCTGCCCGGTCTTCAGGTGTGTCGGGGGTGGAGTAGGCGTGGCCGCGGTTCGGGGCCCTGTCATTGGGTTCAGCGGAGGGGACGCACGCGCCTCCTTAACGTCCGCGGAAACGCGTGATCTCTCCCCGTCGATGATTGTTAGAATTGTGAACTTTGACCTCCGTCCACGGCGAGCGAATCGTCAGGCGGCCACGGAACTCCGGAATGTTTTCAAACACAACTTTATGGCTTTTGTCCTCTGGACCTCGGTTTTACTCGTATCATAGCAACACTGTGGAGTGGGGTGGGGGGGTGTGGGGTGGGGGGGGTCACCTTCAATGGATAGCACATAATTGTACATATCAGTGTTCAAAAGCATATGTATGTATATATATATTAATTTAGCTGCAGCTGAAACTCCTTTAAGAGATGGACGCTGGGACGCTCGCGGTTGTGAGTGTGAGTCTCTCAGTGGATGGCGGTGGAGAGGTGAAAGTGAGCGATACACTGCAGTGAACCCGTTATGACCGGTGGTCGATGTTCACGCGCGCGTGTGTGTGTGTGTTTGCGGCCTAGTTTTTTACCCGCCCGTAGCACCAGAAACACGCACGCGGAGTCCCCTGCAGCCGGGGGCGTGCCGTGTTGACACTGTTGGCAATCTAAATAGGTGACTGATGTGCAGAATAAAAGAAGAACAGGTTTGACCAGAGTAACTCCTCTCTTTCCCAATTCCCTTCTCTCTATTCTCTCTCTCTCTCTCTCCCCTGACCTCTCTCGGTTGTTGTCTGCCCTCTCTTTTCTCCTTTCCTCTTTCCGTTTCCCTCACCCCCTCCTCTTTATCGGGTGTGTAGCGCTCAAGGTTAAAGAGATCTGTGGTGAAGTGTGGGCTTGGTGGGGGCAGTCCTGCTTGGTCCGGTTACTCTGTTTGGTTTGGGTTGGATACCAGGTCAAAATACTGGGTGAAAGAAGGTGTGTGTGTGTGTATGTGTGTGCATGTGTGTGTGTGTGTGTCAGAGAGAGAGTGTGAGTGTGAGTGTGTGTGTGTGTGTATGTGTGTGTGTGTTTGTGTGAGAGTGTGAGAGAGTGAGAGAGAGTGTGAGTGTGTGTGTGTGCATGTATGTGTGTGTGTGTGTGTGTGTGTGTGAGAGAGAGTGTGTGTTTGTGTACACCGCTGAGATTCCCGGAGTTCCTGACTAGAGCTGGGATTAACTGTCCTGTGTTGTTGCTGCAGCTCACACATTCCTGACCAACAGAACGAAAAGAACCCCCG